>NC_052473.1:18243066-18260216 GCF_009730915.1 Dioscorea cayenensis subsp. rotundata | reverse complement strand
TTATGTACAAGAATATGTTTCTTTTGTTTGTGCACAAATCCTCTTTCCCTTTTGTTGATTCCCAAAGCCTGCTGTTGTGTCCGTCAAACTTTGCATGATGAACTACATAGCATTTGGTTGCTTGATGCTTAGTCAAGAGTTGTTTCCAATATCCTCCTCTCTACTGAAGATGCCCTACGCAAAATCCCTACTCTCTCTCAATTAACTAGCACAACAACTTTATGTTCTCCATTTTATGACTTCATATGCTGTGAAAAGTTCAGTAAAACTATATTTAAAAATCCTTTGAACTTTTCATTGTCCATTAATAATGATATCACGTAGATGATGGATGGGACATACAGATGCTCCTTTCGAAAAGTGTTGGGAGGCGAACTGTCCCACAAGTTTTTATCAATGGGAAGCATTTGGGTGGATCTGATGGTAATGAACCCCATTTTTCTTTTAAATTCTTTTCTTCTCATGTGTGCATCTTCAAATTGTTCTGCTACTTACATTTGCTTATAAAATTTCAGATACCGTTGAAGCATATGAAAAGCAGTAAACTGGCGAAACTTCTTGGTGTTGAAAGAAAAGACCTCTGAATGAAGATCAGTAGGGCTCAATAGAAATAACTTACAAAATGCCATTACGGTAGCTTATTTATATCTTTTACTTTAGAATCAGAACATGAGTGTAGGTTCAAGGAAATTGGATGAAACTATTGCAAATAAACTTTTGAAACTTTAGAGTGATAACATGCTTTTTCATTCAATGCTGTTATAGTTGATATCACACTGCCTGTTATCTCATAAGTCCTGATTGCTGCAGTTGTTTGTTGGAAACAGTTTGAAGTAAACTGAAAAGATCAATGCTAAGAAGCTGGGATTTGTATTACAATAGCAGCTCAAAACAACTCATGGCAATCAACAATTTAGCCACCATGCAAAGTTCTATGTAAAACTGAGTACATTTGCCAAAAATATGATCCTGTACTGTATACAAACTTCTAGTTCCATGAAAAACAGGAAGACATGAATAGTAGATGATTTTGAAGAGTGCAATGCCACAACATCAAAGTTCATAGACCACGACATGTAGCTGCCTCTTTAGAGACTCTCGTTTTTCTTTCTTAGTTTAATTATCTTCTGCTTTAAAGTCTCTTTATGATGGATGGAGATTGTCACCCTTTGCTCTTCCGCTTGCTTCGTCTTGAGGTTTTAGCACTGTACAACCATACTGCAAAATGTTGAGGAACCATTGTATGGAAAGTAAACTTTTGAAGTACATAAACCAGTTTCAGTGTTCAATCTGGCAGATGAAGCAGTTCCCCAGATGAAGAACAGCAGGATGGATACAAGTCCAAGAGTTTCGTCAATAAGAACCAAAAATAGGTGCATGCGTAGTAGATCGATCTTGAAAATTAATTCAGCAGCAATTATGTCTATGGAAGTCTTACATTCGCATTCTGCATTTGGAGCTTCTTTTGCAACTCCTTTTTCTCTTCCTGTTCAACTAGAATCCAGTCTTTTAAATCATGAATTTCTTGATACTCTGCTGCATAATGCATAACCTTCATTACTTATAATTTTAGAAAATCGATTGTCACAGGCTACTGAGATTTTCATCAAGCATGGCTCCTTAACTATCTGCAGAGACATTCAAAATTCTCTTACACTGATGGAATGAAACTAGGCTGAACTTACATGTGCCTAGACATGCATGCATACGGACATGTTTCAAATTGTTGCATAAAAAGCATAGAGAGGACCATTCATCCATATAGCAAAAAATACAATCAGCTACATAAATTTCTATTTGAGAAATGCTCAAGGGAACTATGAGAATTAAGAATGCTCCCATAAAATTTATTAATTAGTTCTAATAAACAAACATGTGTCATCACTGATAAACTTATAAAAGTCCAAGATTTACACAAAAATTATCTACTAACTGATAATCATCAAACAACTGTTTTTCAATGTATAGCAAAGAAGAATATAGCATGTTCCATGCCAATATATACCAGAAACATCAAAATAGAGAGTTTCTTTTCATCTCAAAAGCATTCAAATTGCAGTTGAAGCGTCATCCTTCATGATTCAATCATCAATGGCGCAGTAACTACTTTTTAAACAAGATAAAAGGAAATATACAGAGATATAAGCGCATATCCTAACCATTCTTGAGATCACTACAAGCAAGTTCAAGGGCTTTGCATCCACTTGTCACTTCATTATAATTTCGCATATCCTAACCATTTGAAATAGATGCCAGATGCAGCAGAGTATTGCTCAGTTTGCCCTCGGGATTGGTGTTTGACAAGGCTGGTAACAACAGAGATCTGATCGCCTCGGATTGAGTTTTGGTGCCTCGAGATGGATCATCCATCACAAGATGAAGATTGGTTGGAAGGAGAAACCATCTCGCCTCGGTATTTGCACCCATCCTTTGCATGATGTCTCGCGATGATGGGCTGCCCTCGCGTTGTGGATTCCTTAATTTTGGAAAAATCTCAGCCGATCATCAATCGTCTCGCGATAAGGACTCTCACACATTCACTACTAAAATATACATGTATATATATACGCTCCCAGGAACGTGGACAAGTCAGCCAAGTCTCGTTCTAGGTCAACATCGTCTCCATCGTCTTCATTCTCCTCCGCTCTCCTCGATTTCGAAAAATGGCAGCACGACGTTTGCCTCGTCCCCACCGTGCCCATTCCCCGGCCCGCCGCCACCTCAGTGTCGCCCTACGGTGAGTCCACGCCCTGCCTTTTCTCTCCATCGAGCACTCTGAAAAGGCCATTCCTTCAATTCCATGGAATCAATGAGCGAACCAAAAACTTCTACCCGTAGAGAAGTTTCAAAACTAGAGTCAGAAAAATTATCAAATAAAATAATTATCTACGTAAAAATAGCTCAATAATATTACTACAATTTGAATATACATATAGTAAAAATATTAACTATAATTTGAACTTCTATCGTTGTCAAGCATGGTGTGATCCGATTATAACTATATTTAACTGTATCAACTAAACAATCATTCATTTATTTTAACATGTATATTATTATATTAGAACAAATAATTTATGCTTGCCATGCTACATTATCAACTTAATATTTTAAAATTATTAAATTGTTTTTATAAATTTTATTAATATTATTCAGAAACTTTTATTGAAAATTTGAAATTTGAATGCCACATTATCAACTTAATTTGTCTTAAATTTTTATAAAATATAAAATTTCGGTAACTTTTTGAAAATAAGAAAACTTGTTAATCAGTAAAAGTATAAAAAACTTAACACTTCAACACATTATCAATTTAATTTCTTTAAAATCATTAAATTATTTTATAAATTTTATTAATATTATTCATAAATTTTTATTAAAAATTTCAATGCCTCATTATCAATTGTGGAAATTGCCAAAAACACCCTCTAAGTTTGCAATATTGCCAAAAACACCCCGTTAGTTTTGCACTCCCCAAAAACTCCTTCCTTTTTAATTCCATGTTTTTCAACCCCCCAAAGCATGTAACGGATGTCAACGGAGTGATTTTAAAATTTTATGGACAAAAATACCCTTACATGGGGAGTCGCGATCGCAGCCCATTTCAGGCAGATGAGAGGAAGTGGGGGTTTTTCCTCGTAGGATAACCCGCAAGAGGAATTCATCGAAGCCTTTTAGTTATTTTTCTCAACTAGCATCTTCGCTAAACCATTTCCAGTCTGTCTCCGAAGTTCTCTCTGTCGGCATCAGTAATCAAGCTTTTTCCCTTTCCACCCAGATCTCAAGGAGTAGTCCCGCGCAAGTGAGTTGCTATTTCATCGATTCTGATCTAAGGTATCGAGTATGGGCTTTATGCAGTAACTCATTCGTCACATAAAGAAAGATTTTTCGTTTCGCTTTCAGGCTCCTGCTTTTTGTTGGAAGATATCAAGTCTGCACGATTTCTCCTCACCGGGTTTTGTTAGTCTCAAAGGCATTTCTCGGCCACGGCTTTTGTGTTGTTTTTGCGCTTTCGTTCAGATACACTATCGAAATAGTTTTTCGATTGTTATGATTCAGGTAATATTTATAATGACATTTCCCCTTTCATTTGATATGGTTTCGCTTTTAAAAATGAGGTTTATGTTTAACAAATGAGATGTTACAGCTTTAAATTTTGTTGTCTCTGCTTAAGATTGTTCTCTGCTTAATAAACTAGTTCTCTCGCTTTAACAATTGATATATCCGCTTAAGAACCCGAAGGTTAACGCTTAAAATCTTATATTTCCGCTTAATGTTGTTACATTGCCGCAGCTTTTGACTACAGCGGCTCAACCTAGTTAACGCGCGATCCTATTTGACAACGCAGTAGTGGGAGACCTTTGCCGAATTGAAAGATAACACGACCCTCGACACCGGAAGCATCATCCGAAGGAAACCGCTTATGATTCACCGAAAGTCGGAAGCTATATACCAAGCAGAGGGCCCTCTCGATTCTCTATCGCAGTGTACGACGGTCAGCATCAATAAATTCGAGATCTGGGGAAAGCTCGGCCGAGTTTCAGCGCCTCAAGATGTGGTTCTCGCTTGGTCTCGTTGAGATGGCGACGCCAGTCGGTTTAAGAAGAATAAAACCCGCCTCAACGCTCAAGGTAGGTATTTATCAAAAACTTATGAGAGACACGCTGAGACTCCATCAAGAGCACTCTTGTCCAACTTGTCTCGACTGCAGGGGAAGAAGAAAAATTTTTCAAACTCCTCGATGGGTGCCTCGCTCAGGTATCTCCCTTCCCAAATACATCACGCCCGGCTCAACTCGGATCGCTGATTATCAAAGTCGATGATCTAGCCCGCCATGGGCGACACGACGGGCGCGAGGCGACGACAAGTGGTCAATGGAGGACATTCCACAACGGCCAGCTCGAGTCACAGATAGAGCCCGGAAGAAGACCAACACGGGGATATATTATAAGGGTGCTCGGTTTAAAGCGCTTAACGATGGTTTCATGATGGCTCGAACGGGAAAAGAAAAGTCCATTTCAAAGCAAGATCCCAAGGATGCTCGTCATACCATGTGAAAGTAGTTACTGCAAGGAAGAGACGAAGTAGAAACCAACTTGTCATCGCTCGAAGGAAAAGAAGTAATAAATCATGGACAATGTTTAACAGAAGTCTTTAATGTTTAAACATTTTATTTAGCGTTAAATTTATTATTCTACAGTTTAAAAGTTATTAATAAAGGTTTAAATATTTTTGTTCTCCGCTTTAAATATATTCTATAATGTTTAATATATAAAAACTCTGTTTAAATATAGTTGTTATAGTTTAAAACCGAATGATTTATTGAAATTGTTTGGTTTATATATGTTAGTTTCCGAAATGGGTTCCTACGTAGTCTTTAAGAAGAAATATTTGTTGGGAGCCAAGCGGATGGATGCTATCGCTCACGAACCACTTGCTCGGGCGTGGACGAGAGGGGCGCCTCTATCGCGCGCCTCCAACGCCTGCTCTCCTACTTCCACCCCACCACGCGCGCACGCATTCCTCGACGCGAGAGCCCTCCCCACGCCAGATTAGCAACAACCCCCTACCACAACAACGATGCGGTCCCCCGATAGGGCGACTCGACCATGGCGGCCCCTCAAGCCGTGACGCACGCAGCGACATTAGGCGAAGATGTCACCGCAACTCTTATCGCGCAGCGCGCCAGATATCGATCACTGAGTTTCCTCGGCTTGTCGCTCGTGTCGAGGCTCGGAAGGGACGCTCACGATGTACTCACGCAATCCTCTAAAAACTGAAGCACTCGGGACGAGCGAGGCGTTAATGCGACGAGACGATATCATCGAGTGGCCATTCCAAGACGCCACATTCGAAGAGACTTGCGAAAAAGAGGGAGAATAATATCGCCTCTGCTCTCCACCAGCGACATAATGAAACAATAGCAACACCATCGGCGGTGATGTCATATCGAGTGCATCGCCGTTGATGACATGGCCACGACGCGTGAGGACATCGTAGATGATGTGGCCGTTGCCGCGGTTGAGAAAATTGTTAACTCTCTTGTTAACGAAATCCCCAACCCGGTGGAACCGACTGCCGAGATTGCGGCATCAAAGATGGACACAATCCCTGAAGAACAAGAACAAGCTAAGGGTTTGTCTCAGGATGATGCTATTGCCGTGGCCACGACTGAGAAGATTGTTGAATCTATTGTTGTGGCCGTGGCCGTGACCAACAGTACGGCATCGAAGCAAGACACAATCCCACAACAACAAGAACCATGTAAGGATGTGTCTGCGGTTGATGCTGTCACCGTCGTCCCCCGCGATCCCGGGCGAGCACAATCCCACAATAAGAACAACCACGTAAGGATGTGTCTGCTGTTGATGTTGTCGCTCGTCACATCGACGGAAGATGCGGTCGGTCTCGAATCACCATCATGGCTCAGCAGCGATTAGCCCGACTGAAGACCTCGACCGAGCAACGCGAGAGATGATCAAGGCCAATCAACAATGGGGACAGAGACGGCTCAGCAAGTCTTCAGTTCGAAGAAGAAAAATGGGTTGGTCGATTCGTGCCTTTAACAAATACTAGCGGGAGTTGATAAGGATCTTCCTTAAGCGCCAGATGGATGGTAAGTTTAAAGTTTTCATGATAGTGTTTAAATTTTTGTGATAGTGTTTAACTTTCTTTTGATAGTGTTTAAATGTTTATATGTTATCATTTAATTTATCTACTTAACGTTTAATTATTTATAATATCATTTGAACATTGATAATATCATTTTAACTATTTAGAATATGGTCTAATTATATACTGCTATCGCTTTAATCTCAAAGACCTGTCAGTGTGGAAGAATCACGATATCTACACTCGTGTATAATTTATACACTCGCTGAGGGGAAGGAGACGGTCAGCGGATGATGTGATGGACGCTTTGTATGCATAATACAAAAGTCACGAGTAAAGTGCCATATCCCTACAAGAAAGCACGCCTCCATCACAAGACCGTTGGTCTTGTTTATGTCAAAGCGAGACGAGCACATACGTGACAACTACTGGCTATGATCGGAGATGTCGTCTTGCTGACTTACATGAAGTTCAAATTGTCATCCCTCCCTATAATAATGAATGGCCACTTCCATGTCAGCCGTCCTTGACAATGACAAACAAGAATACATGCATTATTCTTCATGCGCGTGACTGAAAAAGACGCGTTGGACATGGGTAAGTTCTTTAATTATGTCCGATTGACGATTGTTTGTTATTTAATTCAAAGTATTTTTAATCTCAACTCGCATATCTCGACAGTGAAATCTATTCGACACGGTACAGTCGATATGGAGTTCAGCGAGTTGGCTGACACTCAGAAGTACCCTCCTTTACGACATGGAAACCCCACGGCAAAAACAAGCAAGGCGTCGATCAAGCGGCTAATGTCATGCGGTTTATCGAGTAATTACTTTGGGGTGAGAAGCTACTGCCACTGCAGCATGCACGTTCCTTACTTGAGATTAAAGTATGTTACCCGCGATACTTAAGGAGGGAGGCAGTCGGCATCCATGAGAAAGAGGGGTCGTCCAAGGCGGGTTAAATTTTTGTTTTCATGAGCAGGGACTTGTATATGTCGATGTCAATTTCGTTTTGAATGTAAAACCGGGACAAATTCAATTCATCGCTTTTCATTTTTTGAAGAACAAGACTTGTATATGTCAATGTAAATTTTGTTTGTTTTTCAATTGTAAAAGCGAGTTAAATTCCATTCGGTTTCATTTCATTATTTAATTTCTGATGTGATTGTTTACATTTCAGTTTAATTATTTAACTTTACCATCTATCGTTTAAATATCAGTTTGAAACATTTAAAATTACATGTTCTCTGTTTAACATAACACTGTCTCTGTTTAAATAACTGATAACACTGTAAAGAATAAGAGTTTAAATATATGAAAAATTGGCAGTCAATTCAGATTGTTTCTCTTTAGAAGTCAGCTTATTTACAATGCCTAGTCGGTGACAGTTTCATTACAAGATCTACGATTGTGACCGGATCCATGGCAGCGACTGCAATGTAACTCGCGGACATCAAACGCTTGCGACTCGATCCTCTTTCGTCTAGGACGCCCAGGCTGCCTTCTCGTCACAGATGGTCGCAAACGAAGCTCCCGATTTTGTTTTCGAATGTAAACCAAGACAAATTCAATTCATTGTTTTCATTTTTTCGAAGAACATGACTTGTATATGTCAATGTAAATTTTGTTTGTTTTCAATTGTAAAGCAGGTTAAATTCCATTCAGTTTCATTTCATTGTTTAATTTACAGTGTGATTGTTTACATTTCATTTTAATTATTTAACTTTACCATCTATCGTTTAAATATTAGTTTGAAACATTTAAAATTACAGGTTCTCTGTTTAACATAACACTTTCTCTGTTTAAATAACTGATAACACTGTAAAGAATAAGAGTTTAAATATGAAAAAAATTGCCCGATCAATTCAGATTGTTTCTCTTTAGAAGTCGACTTATTTACAATACCCTAGTCGGCTGACAGTTTCATTACAAGATCTACGATTGTGATGGATCCATGGCGATGTACCGCAATGTAACTCGCGGACATCAAAGCGCTTGCTGCTCGATCCTCTTTCGTCTAGGATGCCCGGGATGCCTTCTCGTCACGGTGATGCAAAAGCGAAGCTCACGATTTCGTTTGAAGGCTCATCGTCGTCGGTATGGGGAATATAGTTTCCTTATCGCCCTGATTTTGTAATTGTCGACGGTGAAGTAACCGCTAATAAATCGATGAACGTTGGTGTATGTCTGCATTATTGCAGCGCAAGCGTGTTTGCAAGGGATACCATAAACTTGCCACCTTCGACATGAACAAGTTCTGATGGTAAGATCTATAGAGTTGCTGCAGTCGTCGATCACTTCGTAATGATCATCGACACAACAACCAACACGAAGATTTCGGCTATCCTCAACAATTATCTCTACCTTCGAATGTATATCTGGGCATAAGTAGGTCTCCCATTTGTTCGCTTGCTCACGCCGGTTACATAACATGCGCATCAACTTGAACCTGGCAAATAACGTTAAACAAAGATAGTGATGGTTAAATAATTCGTAAACATGTTTAAACATTATTGTAAATAGTTAAGCAAAAAGATCAATATCTAATGTCGGAGAAGTCTAATTAAACAAAGATGGAAAATTTTTAAAGGGTAACACTAAATGTTAAGTGTAAATCAACATTCGCAGATCTTATGGAGTTTCGACCGCTTTTCGTCAGCAGAAACGACGAGCTTCTTTGATCCAAGCATTGAGCGACTCGCGACATTTGAATACATCTCACCCCAACGATCACCTCCGAGCGAGATAATTCGACCAATGTGCCATATCTCGATTTATTAATCAACCGATGATGAGCTTGGTGATGTGACCGGCAGATTCATTCACGGTATCATCGAATTCTTTAGCCGTGGATGCCTACGTAATGCGGAAGCATATCGACCAAAGACTCCTCCTCAATGCCTTCCCAAATCAAATTGGCTTTTCATAAAAATTGGCCTCAAAATGTCGAAGATAGTATGCGTGTGGCGAAGAAGGGAAAAACTCAGCAATTGCGTTTACAAGGCCCTTCGACACCGTATCGTACCGAAGGTAATTATCTCATGATAATCTCCTTCCTCGTATAAAGCATCGCGTAACTTAGATATGAACCAAGTCCAATTGGCATCGGTTTCGTTGTCGACTATACCGAAGGCGACGTGGAAAAAACCATTGTTTTTATCTTTCCCCTGTGGCACCCGATGAGTGTACCCGATATTTTCCCACAATACACGTCCCGAAAGAAAAAGAATGCACGTTTAAAACGATCACCATCTCTTTCCACGATTGCAACGGCTGCTGGGATTTGTCTCGACCCACCTTATCCACATACCAAAGCAAAGCGATCGTGAGTGGAGATGTTACTGCAGTCGAGGACCACCCGGGTATGCTCTTTTTCCCAACCAAGCCTCGCTTGTATGGTATGTGGACACCATGTTCCCCGCAACATGTCCTTACGAATGTCGATGGCCTCTATACGAGGGCGGTCCTTGAGCTCTGAATCACTCGTGCACTTACCCATTTTTTGCACGCTTTTGGATGTGACGCCGAACCTATGCCACCACCGCAAGTGTGTGACGGGTTGATTGTCTTGATTCTAAAAGTATTTTTATTATACTCTTTTGAAGAATGAGGGGCCAATGACAACCATCGGCAGCGCATTCCACAGTCACCCGATGTTTTTCGTTCTTTATGAATTTGAAGTCAAAATTCCGTTTGATTGCATGATTTCGAAATACGTCCCTGAAATGTTCAACACCGTCAAAACGTTGTCCAATATCCAACGACAGCACTTCAGAATGATCTGACGAGGAAGGAAGACATCTCACACCGTCAGGGTCACCATGGGATTGAACGGGAGCACTCGAAGAATCTGAATTCCTGCCAACACTTCAGTCAAATGAAAAGATCAATATCTTAAGCGGAGAATATAATATTTAACTGATAATGCCAATATTTAAACGTTAAATTAAATACTTAAACCGTTACCAATTAACGTAAAAGAATAGTACAATATGTTAACAAGTGACTGACATATTTAAACAATAATGAACCCATACAACTGGATCAAATAAAAGAGAAGTAACTTAGAACGAGTAAAACTCGTTTTCATTAGGATTCCGCAATGGCACATTATGCTGTCTCGACAACAAGATCAACTACTGACGCATTTTGAAGATGGAGTGCACGTGACACATTGTTTCGGAAGTCAACATCGTTTTTCTATTGGACAAACCGTTTTATATCCATCCGGGTGTGATAAACTTCACCCCGACAAGGGAAAACTTGAGACCCCATCGCTCACATATCTCACTAACATCAACTCCCAAGAAGTCTGAGCCGTGAATATTAGCACTCTTCCCTCCCCGTTGAATCTAGCAATACCACAAAAACTCTCCATAATATATCGGCCGAAAACCAAATCGTACAAACCAAATGAAATGAAGAACAAAAAGAAGACATATATGGGCAGTATTTTATTGGGCAGTATGATAGGCAAACAAAAAAATGCACAGTTGTATGCACAATTCTATTGGGCAGTATTTTTCCCTCCATCCTTAGGGCAAAAAGGGAATATATGTTAATGTCACGAGGAAGACATATTGTCATCGCTCGAATGAAAGTTCTCACCTCAACATGAATCTCTGTTTAAACGTCAAGCTTTTTATGTTTAAACAGATACATATAGTGTTTAAAATAACGGTTAACTTTTTAACTAAAGTGTATATCATGTAAATAATATGTAAACCGTTTAAATATAGTGATTTAACTGTTTAAAATATATGTTATTGTTTAAATTGAATGCTTTCACTGACATCGCATTGAAGATGGGTACCTCCTGGGTCACTGTTTAAACATCTTTATGTATGTGCTTAAACACCGTTGTCATTGTTTAAAGAGTAAATCGATTATTGTTTAACTTTTTGTATTGTTTACAATGGCATTCTTTGTTTCTCAAATTGTTATGTCTCTGTTTAAATTTCACAAGTTATCACAAGGTGATACTCAAATAGGTTTGTTTATTTAAAATATTTAAACGTTTACAATGGAGAATCTGATTAAATTAAATATCATAAGTTCACACTCAAATAAGCTTGTTTCATTTAAAACATTTACAACATTTACAACATTTACAACATCTTCTCGGACCTTAGACACTCGCGAGTCGACCCTCGTTTGTCTATTAAGATTTCGGTTTGACTCACCAAGTGTCTGTACATTCGATTGCTCACGGCGGTTGAATAACATGCGCATCAACTTGAACCTGCACAACGTAGAATGAAACACATTAAAAAAGGTTAAGCAAACACATTCATGAAAACGCCTATTAATCAATGTGTCATGGTATGACTTAAGCGAAGATCCTGATAGTTAAACACAGAAAGTAATATTTGTACACTAACGTAAGGTTCTTAAACGGTAACAAAAATTTTCAAGTGATAAACATCAACTCCGTCTTAAAGGATGTTTCGGAAGGGCTGTCCGGGGTGTGTAAAAGTAGGAGGGGGTTTTTGGGAAGTTTTGAAAATAAGGGGGGGTGAACAGTAATTTTCCCTTTACAATTTATTTTTTTTCTTTAAATTTATTAAAATTTTAAATTTTAGCAACTTTTTGAAAATATAAAAAGCTTATTTTTAGTTAGTAAAAGTATCAAAAACCTAACATTGCAATCCATTATCAACTTAATTTTTTTAATTATTAATTTATTATTATTAATTTTATTAATATTATTTATAAATTTTCATTGAAAATTTATAAATAATGAAATGAAAATTTATAAATAATATTAATAAATGAAATTTTAATGTCTCATTATCAATTTAATTTTTTTGTTAAATTTTTTTAAAATTTTAAATTTCAGCAATTTTTTGAAAATAAAAAAACTTGTTTTTAATGAAAGTATAAAAACTCAACATTGCAACCTCATGGGATTTGAACCAAGATGGGCTCTAATCACTAAACTCCCACCAACCACTCAAGCACATTGACATCATATGACAATTAGTTACAAACAAAATATTATATAACAATATTATATAAATAAAAATCCTAACTTCATGGGTCTGAGGAAAGCAACCTCACAGGGAGGCCAGGGGTTCGAAGCCCCGCTTGCCCCCTATGGTTCCGCCCTTTAGGCGGGAATTTGAGGTATTTCACCGTCTAGGCGACTCGATGTGGATGGTGAAGCGAAAATCCACCGGAATCTCTACGCTTTGAAGACCGGTTGTCTTCCGGGAGAGAAGTGAGGAAGAAGAAGCTCAATCTTGGCTGTAAAACTTCAAGATGAAGGGGTGTAGAAGTAGTTGCTTCGCCGTCCAGCGCTTATGCGGATCACTATGCAGGCACAAAGCAAAGCCGTCGACGGAGACAGCTACTTCTGCACCCTTCATCTTGAGTTTTACGAGCCCAGATTGAGCTCTTCTTCCTCACTTCCGGTGCCTCAGATGCTAGCGTGAGATCCCGATGGATTCGCTCGCCATCACGTCGGCTAGACGATGAAACTACCTCAAATGCCGATGCGTGAGCTCAGGGGCGGCGAGGCCCTGACTCGGCTCGGTGAGGTTCTCCGGCTGTGAACATAGGGTGTTATATAATATGATAATATTTTGTTTGTAACAATCAATGTATGTCGATATCAGTGATGAGACTGATGATTAGAGCTATAAATCTGTTTTTAGTTTCAAAAACATTTCGATGACGGCTGACATTTTGAATTTGTCATACTAACTGACATCCTTTTGTTTTTATAGCTAACTTTTCAGTTATAGCTAACTTTTCAACTAAAAAATATTACTAGTATTATTTACATTTTTTTTTTTGGAAAATGAATTAAAAGTGCCTGAAAGTTTCTAAACATTTCAGACAGACTGACATTTGAATTTGTCAGACTGACTGGCATATTTTTTTATAGCTAACTTTTCAGTTAATGCAATTTGTTTTCTCCATCGACTCAATTGAATCCATCCTCCTCGATCTTGAACATGGAACCAAGCCATTTGTTTCCCGAGCCCACGCCACGGTGTCCTTATGGAGACCTTCTTAAGCTCAAGAATCTCTGCAATGGTGAAACCCCACACTTGGTTCGGTGGTATGGATACAATGAGGAGGATGATAATGTTCAAGTCTTGATGAAGTGTATATAAGGCTCCCTTAACGGCTATCGTGTAATGGTGGAGCCTTCCACCTTTCACGGCTATCGTGTAATGTTTTAAAGAAACAAATACCTATCCTTCTTATTGTTCATAGATGATGATGATGATGATGATGATGATGATGATGAACTAGAGGAAGAAGGCCATGCTTCATCTCTATTTAAAGTAGCAGATAATGATGAACTAGAGGAAGAAGGCCATGCTTTATCTCTATTTAAAGTAGCAGACCATGGAGACATCAGATAAGGAGTTACCTGATCAACACCAAATTTAAGACAGCTAATCATCTCCAACTTCTCTTCATTCACACCAAACCTAAACACCTTATTCATCACTGTCTGGAAAAACACAGCCTGCATTTCATGACAAACATACAAAATCTTTGCCAGAGGACAGCCCACACCATGCAACTTCACCTTCTCCTTAGCAACCCATGTTTTATGATCACCATTACTCAGCTCCCATATCACAACCTCTTCTTTTATCCTGTCACTCGCGCAATACACAAGAATTCCATTGGCACTGCGATGCATTGACCTCGCATCCAACCCTACGCTTGCTGCCGGTGACACCACCTCACACTCACTGTCAAAACTGACCACCTGATCTCCCTCCAGTGTCATCCAATACAAATTGCCTCCCATTGAAACGCCAGCCATCTGTTCTGGTTTGAAACACACATAGTTCGTAAACTTGATCACCAACCTTTTTCGATTCCACTTATTCTTCTGACTACAATATACCCTGAACTTGATGTTCTTTGTTTTGCATTCCCATCTGATAATTGTCTCTGACCAGTCTTCCGGTAACTCGTCTCTGCCCACCCATCTATCTTCGATTTTAAAGCTTTGGATCTCTAATGCTTGTTTGAGGTCGTATGTTGAAAGCTTATAAGCAAATACTGCTTTGAAATGATTATCATGATTTTGATGTATCAGGCCAAATGCATCATACCAATATGAATTTCCTTTCATTTTCGGCATCATGAATCTTCTTCCGGTGACCGGGTTGTACACAATTTTCCGGCCATCATCTGCGCACAAGAGCAAGAATCCATTGGAAGAAAGTGTTGGGGTCCAGCCCATTTGTTGGGTTGGATGAATAATTGGGCTCCAAGCCCATGATGGAAAAAAATGAAGCTAGGTCAATAGTGGAGAAGATGGAGGGCAAAGAGGTAACTTTACTAGGTGAAATTTTTCTCATTCCTTGGTAATGAGAATAGGTTATGCTTTGTAGAGAGGGTTCATCCTGAGAAAGAGAGAGAGGGAAGACAAAGAGGGAGAAAAGGGAGAGAGAGCTAGGGCAAGGAGATCGGACGGCCAAACCTCGTCGGATCTCACTCAAACTCCGAGAGAAGACTCCTTGCAAGAAGCACTACCTATTGATTAGGTTTGATCCTTCTATTTCCCCTACTTGTTATTTGTTAGCCATCTTGATGATGATGATGATGTTTGTCAATGAGAACTCTTCTCTCATGAATGCCTTTGTCCTTGTGCTTGTAAACCTCTAGTTAGCTAGAGAAGATCCATTGTAATTCATTATTGACCTAGTGGATACATGTTTAAGAGGCTCTAAGGAGTCCCGTGGTTTTTCCCTCGATTTGTAGGGTTTCCACGCTAAAAATCGCTGTCTTAAATCTTTGTTTGTTTGTTCATCTCATTCTGACAAGATTTAAGGATTTGATGGTGTTTTTGAGCTTGTTTTGGAGCCTTGAAGATTTGTAGAACATTTGGGAAGATTTTGAAGCCTCAAAGCATCTAATTCAAGGTTTTCCAGTTCAAAGCCTGTTTGTGAACCGCAGCGGATCACCAGTGAACTGCACGGGCCGCATAGAATTGCCAGTGAAGTTCGCGGGCCGCACACAACAGTAACAGTGCTACAGCATCAGTAAACAGTACTATTGCTACAGTAACTTTCACAGTTTTCACTGTTTCTAAATACCGTCCAAACCCCAACAGAAAGCACGGAAGACACGGACAGGTCTCGCAGATTGAGAGGGAGTTTGTTCAATGATGGTGACTTGAGACTGTGTTTGATAGGATGAAAGATTAAGTCATTGTGGTGACTTATATGGAAAAAACCTGCAAGAACCGGCTGAAGACCATTGGAGGATATATAAGCATTGGTAAACCGTAAACCAGGGATCAGTAATGATTTTGAGCCATGTTTTGGAGACACATTTGAACTTGGAGATGGATTTTGCTGGCAGCCTCAGAAGGATTTCTGTTACTATGTCTTCATTAATGACTGTTTTCATCATCTTTCCACCTGGTTTATTATTGGATAATATATGCTGCTGCTTCTTCTTCTTCATCATCATCATCATCATGGCACCATTCATTATGACCCATGTTGATAATAGCTTCATCATCTTCTTAACTTAACTAGAGCAAGCATGGACTGGAAGGAGGAGCTAGAAGTTCCGGGTGCATGTTTTTAAATTTTAAATAGTGGAGATATTGGAATTAGTGGATTAAATTCGGAAAATTTCGGGTTTATCTTAATCTGTAATCCATTTATCAAGTATATATATATATATATATATATATATCTTATTTAAATTTGTAAACCAATCATGACTCCATGTATCTAATATTTTACTTGAACAAAAATTAACTCCAACTAATGATAAAATAGTGAGCGTAATTTTCCTCTCCTTGATAATTGATATCCACCGTTCACATTGCATTGTGATCAGCACCTTTCCTAGGACGAAAAGGTGATGATGGATGAACTTATGATGATTTGCTCTGTTGTTTGATTTGTCGGCAAAGTTTAATTAGTAGAAAGCTATGGTGATCTTTTGAATTCAAAAGTATATTTATGTTAAAAATTATAAAATAGCCTATTGAGAATTAAATATATATTTTTTAAAATTTACTTTTACTTTTAATATGCTCTTATATATATATATATATATATATATATATATATATATATATTTTTAATTTTTAATTTTTTTAAACTAAAACACTATTTTAAAAGAAGGAAAAAAAACATATAATTAGAGTTGAGAGATAAATTAATGGAATTTTAATGGGTTTTTAAATAAAGATTATTTTGGAAAGTTAATGAATTTTTTTATAATATAAATTTAAGCATGTTTATTAATTTTAATCGAATCTTTTAATAAACATGAATTAGTTAAATTAAACATGTAAATGTAAATAAGACTGAACGCCATGTTAATTTAGTTAGTGGCCCAAAGCAGGTGGGCATTTAGTCATTCATTGACATGCTCCTTTAACTCAACTTTGTGGCATGTGATTGGATTTCTAGTGTAAGTTGAAGACAGGAAACTCTGGAGAGGACTCCATTTAAATTTTTGTTAGTGTGCTGGTGAACTTGATTAGAAAAACAGAGATCACACAATCATCTCATAGTACTGGTTGTTACACTTGCTTGCTGA
>NC_052473.1:18223690-18242066 GCF_009730915.1 Dioscorea cayenensis subsp. rotundata | reverse complement strand
GTTCGTAAGATGATAGTAATTTTATTTATTTTTTATAATTGATTTAAATTAAATAAAATTATTCAAATAGAAAAAACTAATATCGACAAAAATTTCATAGCCTAGCACTACTGATGATTTAAAAACCTTGAATTTAAATCCCATTCAATACAATAATGAATTTATAGATGCGGGTCTATGTAGCACAACTACGCAATTAATTTTTAAAAATACACATGTTCTTAATTATATTAAATATGCTGTATTTATGAAGGAAAAAAACATATAACCGTAAAAATTCAAAATTAAAGATATATATAAATAGAAAAGTCCTAATTTTCACTTAGTCAATGTGATAATAGTTTTCATATCTGATTTAAATTCAAACATTTAAAAACATAAATTAAAAAAAAATTAAAAATAATGAGAATTTTAATGTTCATTAGAGCTCATAAATTGGATTCCATGGAACCAAATCCTAAAAACAAGCACATAATAATTAATACAAACTCATGCTCAGAATGCAGCAAAGAAGGTCATGCTACAGCTAAGCTTGCCGGCCCACCAGCGGCGCCGGAGTATCAGTGGCAGGGCCAGGTGAACTTGCCTCAAAGTGGGCCCACCGGCAATGTCGGTGGTGGTCGGAGATGTTAGCTTCACTTGTTGGTGATGCGGCAGTGTTGCTAGAAGGAGTCAATGCAGTACTGTCGCCGGAGGATGGCGCCGGTGAGGTGGTGGTGGTGGGTGCAGCGGCAGACTTCGCCGGTGCCGGAGATGTTTTGTTGGCGCCGGAGCAGATTTGGATGATGGAGTTCTGATGTCGACTTTGTCGGTGCAGCTGCCTGGCTGCTAGACTTGGTCGGTGCAGCAGTGGTGGTGGTGGTTCCGGTCTTTGGTGGCGGTGCATTGGCCGGTGGAGATGCGGCGGCGGAGGCGGTGGTGGTGGTGGTGGTCGCCGTCTGGTGGTGGTGCATTGGTAGGTGGAGGTGCGGTGGTGGTGGGTGGTGGTGGTCCTATCTTGGATGACGTGCATTGGTGGGTGTGGAGATGCGGTGTGGTGGTGTGCCGGTGGTGGTGGTGGCAAGGAGTTGGGAGGAGGAGTGGCCGGAGAGCGGTCGGAGAAGAAGAAGATTGAGGTTTTCGATGCCGGGAGGGACGGTGATGTGATGTCACTGACCTTGGAAGAAAGTGAAAGGCCGGCATAAGGTTTCCGGTGAAGACTTTTGACGAGACGGCACCAATTCCGGCGCTGGGGACGGCGGAGCCGAAGGTTGACGAGCTCTCGCCTCTCCGGCGTCGGCATCACGGAGGAAGCTGGAGTTTTGCTGGCGGCAATGCCGCTGGATTGAAAAAGAGGCGGTGGAGGATAGTGGTTTTGCCGGAAAGCCGAGCTTGGCAGCGTCGAAGTAGCTCGAGGATTACATGGACGGAGAGAATGCGCTTTGACGACGCCGATAGGGCGGTGTCGGAGACTGCGTCAATGCCGGAGTCACTCCACGGCCAGGGATGGTTGTGGATTGGCGGGAGTTGATTTGATCGGCGACGCCGGTGACGGAGAGGAGGTCACTGAAGCTAAAGAGAAGTCCGGGTACTTGAGAGGATCTCGGTGATGCTGAAGGTGGCGGAGGTGGTGGAGGAGATGGTGGCTATTGAAGAAGCAAGGGTAATAATGTAATTTTCTCCATGATTTTGTTTTTAATTTTTAAAATTTTTGTTTATTTATTTATAATACACAATTCCATGGATGGTTTGAAAGGGAGAATGGGGTTTTGTATATACATGATTTTTAAAAGTTTCAAGGGTGAGGGATTTCTTTTGCGGAGAAGTTAAGGGAATGGTTTTGATGCTAAAATTAGTGATGAAATTGTTGTTAAGCTGAAAAAGTGAGATGCTAAGCTTGGTTGGGATTGTTTCTTGGCCACAATTTTGATTGGTAGGAAATTAGTGGAGAGGGTTAGAGAGGAAAAACATATGATAAAAATTTATAATTCTAAACTAATTTAGGATATTTAGATTTTTATTTTTAAAATTTGTTAAAACATAACAATACAATAAAACTTAGAACAAGTACTCATCGGGTACACAAACCACAAAATCAATTTCAACCATTGAATCAAAAAGAAAAATAAAATATCAACTCTCATGTTTGTAATTTCAGTTGAACTTTATGTTTATGTTTAATATATATATATATATATAACTCCAGACCTAGAAATACGAATCTCAAGCTGGGGATTAGCATTTATGTCAAATTTCGTGAAATCTATTCATGATATATAGCATTACTCTGCATTAAATGAGGAGGGAGTAAACCTATTCCACATAAGTTAACACTTCACTACAAAACTTGGCAACAAAGTGAGCTACATAATTAGTAGACCTTTCAACATAGTCCATAGAAACACCACTTATCTCTTGAAGGAGAGAGATACAGTTGTCCACAACTAAACTCAAATAGCAATCATCACCTTTGCTAGAGCTGATGGCCTAGAAAATACTCAACACATTGGGCTCTAGTTAGACTGCAAAAACCTTTAGCCTTGATCCAACAAAGGGCTTTGTTGAAGCCTTAGCACTTATTGATGTGGGACCTCCTTGGTAGTCACTTCCATGCACATTGCAGCCGCCATTGCACCTTCATAGTCGATGCACCAATACTACCAATGTAGAGAAAAATTGCGACAACACAATTGAATTTTAATTGTCCATGCTCCTGTTTCACCCATCGAGATGTACTACCCTTCTCGATTATGCCTAGCTTTCTATATTTGGAGTGTTAACATTATCGACCATTGGTTGACCACTCACACCGCACATCGCAAGGATACCAGGTGGGTTAGAACTTTTACACTTCCAAAGTATGTCATTGCGAGCCTTCCAAATACCCCAACAAACCATTATCAATCATTGTCATATAGCCACACTAGATTTGTTGTATTATTGGGAGAATCAATCCATAAACACCATGCATGGATGAACTATAACTGTTATCACTCTCAATGGCCAACATTATTAAACCATCAGAAAAGTCAGCAGAATATGCTCCATTGTTTCTCTAGCTAGACCACATATTGAGCATTGATCGTCATATAAGATTGGCTTGATCAATAGTTAAGCTAGGGTTGGCAGGAAAAATGAAGTTGCTCGCCAAACAAGATGTTTAATTTTAGAAGGTATCCTTGCAAGCCAAATATGATTCCATAGAATTTGGTTGGAGTCCAGTAATGACATAAGTTGGAGCACCTAGTACACACTTTTGACTACGAAAGTACCCTTGCAATATTCAAGACTCCAAACCCAATTTACCTCCCTTTGCCTTAAAGTTGAGAAGAATAGCTAGAATTCTCTTCATGTATATTCGAGTAGATTCATCATCTTTTTACATGTTAAGTACCCATGGATCCTTGAAGAGTTGTATACTGTCCCCGACGCCAACTTGCTAGTAATAACCCATCTCAATGATAAGTTGTACATTGAACAATACCCCCGCCCCACATAACTTAGTCAAGAAACCCTCTGTTTTTCAAAAAATGATGTGTGGGGAAAGTATCTAGCCTTGAACACTTAGGGCAAACAAGGAAGTCAACACAGTCAACAATCACCGCCATTGTTTAGCTAATACCACTCAATTGTGATCATAAAACCTTACGAATCCAAGCCTACCCTAAAGCTTTTACAAACGCACAATTTAGTCTTTGAGAGTCAATGGATAAATCTTCTGCCATGTCCCTTGGAACCCCACCAAAAGGAGTTAAGCATGTGTTCTAGCTCAGTGCATAAGGTGGTAGGGAGAAGATAGACACTCATAATATAATTTGGAATCACCTGAGCTACCATCTTCCACAAGACCTCCTATCATAGCCCTTGATAACAACTTGTTGTTTCAATCGTGAATCCACGCTCTTACTCTCCTTGATTAGAGCGAAATAGCCTTTTTACTCCATCACAGTGACGAGCATGGTGTCATGGATATACATCATTGGTATCTAGACTCATTCATACCTAGAATAGGTGAATGGTTTGCCCGCATTCCAACATAAGTATTTGCATTGTGTCTTATGCATGACTTCTAAAAATTCACTTTCTAGCTTGAGGCTTCTTCATATATCTTGAGAATAGATTAATCCATCGTCGCTTCCTTCACCGGGCCTCCAAAATAAAAAATGCATCGTCGATGAAGTTGTGAGTTATAGAAGGGACACATGTCCCGATCATATAATCATGCAATCTACTCGCTTTCTACTGTTAGAGCAAAGCTAATATTAGTTTGTTTAATCTTTATTTTAAATCTAAAAATAAACTAATACAAGTTTGTTGTTGATGTATGATTATCTTTGAAAGGTTATTTTTGGTTTATAAAAAAACTTATTTCATCTAGATTTAAAACATTTAAGTTTTTATAATTAATACCAATGTATATATGAATAATAATAAAAAAATAACAACTATGGTATTTGTTAGTGTTAGTTCGACGATGTGGTTTTGTGGTTTAGAGAACACTCAAACACTCATAGAAAGCTTACACAAAACCAAACAAGAAGGAGACACACAAGATTAATGCTAGCCTCGGTGTCCACTAGCTTCGTGCGGGGGCCAAGCTTGGGAGATAAACAACCCACTAAAAGAGGTGAAAAATAGATGAATACAAACACTTGTCACTCACTCTCCCAACAATAAAGATCACTACTCTCTCAGTGTCTAGTGCTCACACTCTCCTCCACGGGTGATATCCACAATTTTTCGAGCAAGGTAAAGCTTATATGGACGCTCAACATCCCAAAATATAGCACATACCTCTTTTATAATCTCCGTGACTACTAATTTAAAACTTTCCAAAATTAGTTATTTGCAACTCTCGTTGTAACATAAGTTACTAACATGCCCACGACTCTGACTTGATCGAGTTCCGATTACATTGCGGACGACCTCAAAGACCCATCAACCTCACGGTTTTGCTTTAGTCCTAGTGGGTGCAGCCAAATCTCCTGATCCCAACTGCCGACAACTAGCATACCTCCTCAGTTCCTTATCACACAGTCCCCTCGCAAGGGGCGCACGTCCTTGTGAGTCTTCACGAAACTTGCCAAACTTGATCTTCAATTCACCCAAGTTTTTGGTCTTTAACTCTTCTCAAGAATAGATCTTCAATCGATCAATTCAATCATGCCAACAATAGACATGTCTTCAAATCTTGCCCTTAATAGTCTTCAATCATCCTCATTAAGGTTTCTTCAAATCATGCCATCAATAGTCTTCAATCATACCATTGATAGATATTTTTTCAATTAAGCTCCATCCATATTTAGTCTTCAATCAAAACACCTAAATATGGTCTTGATATAATCTTGTCTTCAAGTTGTAACACATTGCCAAAAATAGCTCCACCAAGATTTTCAAGATATTTTGCCTCAAGTCAAGACTCTTTACTATGTCATCATGCCTCGCTCCTGAGGGCTTTGATACGAGGGCTGCCAGACGCTACGAGACCTTGGCTGCCGGGTTCGGGACGGTGAGCTCACGCACGGAGACCCTTATCATTGTGCGCATCACGAGTTGTCACACCATCTGACTATATGTCAAATCATGCCAATTATAGTGTAGTTATACTAACAGTTAGATCGGATGAAATGGATATAAATAAACGAAATAAAATATTTAAAGTTTTAGTTATGTATCTATCAATCCCATACATAACACTTATTCAAATCCTTTTTCATTAATGACCCTTTTCATTAATGAAAGAAAATAATTACACAAAGTTATAGTTTTGTATCTATCAATCCATCCATTCATAAAACTCATTCAAACCCTTTTTATTAATGAAAGAAAATATATACTCAATGTTTTGGTTATGTATCTATCAATCCACCCATTCATATAACTCATTCAAACCTTGTTTAATTAATGACCATTTTCATTAATGAAAGAAAATATTTACTCAAAGTTTTAGTTATGTATCTATCAATCCACCCATTCATAAAACTCATTCAAACCTTTTTCATTAAATCCAAAAGCCATTTAATCTCCTAAAATAGTAATCAATTTAAAGTCAGTTAATGACTTGGTTGCAAAGCAATTAATTGCTCAAGATTAGTAAACAGGGTGGCAGAAGTTTACCATAAATTTCCACCAACTTTCTTTGACTCTTGGTGTCATTTAATCAATATCATGCTCTACATCCCCATTAATAGAAACCTATACATGTCTATCGAAGGTTATGTCAATAATTGATTATTTCCTAGATTAGTGATGCTTTATATGGTGATTTCTAAATTAGTGATGTTATGTATGGTAGTTGTTGTATAGATTTTTTACTAGGCTAAATTAGTGTAGTTTTCTTAAGTTGCAACTAATTGGTTATAAGTTATCTTGTATACTGTACAATGACAATATGAACATACGACATTTTTTCTCTCCCAAAAGCTTTTTTCTTCAATGTCATATTGTTACCTATATATATCTATGACATATGAATACTTGTTCTCCTAAGTTTCTTGGTACTTCAACTAGAAAAAGAGGATTAAGTGAAGTACAACTTCAACAATTCATGCATTGTCAAACACTCCATGCATTGTAGCATGGCTTGCACATATAACTTAATTTAATTCTCTAAGTCCTTGAATATATATATATATATATATATATATATATATATATCTTCCTTCATACCTGCATATATACACATCCATACAAGCCTCATATCCTCACAACTTGAAAAGAAGATACAATGAAGAAGTATGATGAGGAAGAGCCAAAGCAAAACAACTTTGGTATACCCTTTTCATTCCAAAGAGATGATCTTGTTGTCTCTCATCTTCTCACTCATGAAAAAACATCCAATGTCTCATCGGTGATATTTTATAGAGAATGTGGTAAAGTACCATTTGAATGGGAAATTCAACCCGGGAAGTCCAAAAGCACACCAGATCTTGAATTTTCACCTGTTCTTAGCCCTCCTCCGGCAGTTGAAAGTGCAAGAATAGCTCGACAACATCATCGAGATAAGCTTTTATCGCTAATGCATGACTCGACAAATTCTTCAACACAATGCAATGGTTGTTTTTTTCAAGCCATTACTCAAGAGAAGCTTTAGATTTATATACAAGTCTTGTTCATCCAATTGATGTTGAGTATCATGTGTATAATTTTGAGTATCATGTATATATCATTAATATTATACATATTAACTCATGTATATACATGATCGTGCCATTATTTGTCATCTTGTAACATTAACATGTTTTTTATCTTTTATTTTCCTTGTGGAAAAAAGGACATTAATATAGTTTATATTCTTTTATTTTCCTAGTATAAAAAGATGTAGATAGAACAAACAAATGTCAGTGCGTTATTTAAAAGGTGGTTTGTAAATCTTTTAAAGGATAAATTCTACTATCGTCACTGATTTTGAAAATAGCTGAAAAAGTCGTCTTTCTTCACTGGGACCTGACACGTACTTCTCACAGGGGACATGTATTTGTAAATTGAGGGGTTCAAACTCACTGACCCCTTATTCATAAAGGCACAGTGGTACCTCTTGGCTATGTGTAGTTTTTGAAATAATAATATAACCTTGCTCATCAAGAAGGGAAGTTATTTAAGTAATGAGAAACTAATGAATCTAAACCATTACTTGGATCTTTTCCTAATAAGGCCCGTCTACATAATGGGCTTTTATCATTTGAAGTTCATTTGATACTTTTCAATAAATATAAAAAGTGAATAAATAAGTTTGTGAAACTGATAACTAAAATTTGTAATTAGTCTAAGAATGTTGTATTTAACTATCATTAATAATCTGATATTTTTTTATGTAAGTTTATTCTTTTTTTATTTAAATGATCTACAATATTTTTATCACTTTTATTTTTCTCTGCATTTCTATATATTAAATAAAATTAATTATTAACATGTGTTGTTTTTCTGAATACTCACATAAAAAGACATAAAAAACCACTCCAATTCCATAGTTCAAAAGTTAGTAACATATATAAAAACATTATAACATTTTAAAAATTAAAAATAAACTATAATAACAAACGTCCCTCCACACAAACTAAACTACCTAACCCTAATCCTAATCCTAACCCTAACCCTAACCCTAACCCTAATTTGCCGCATGACTTATGTAGTGAGGTTAGTGGCAAGAGCACATGGCAACTATTAAACTTTCCAATTAACTAAATCAATGAAACAAACACTATCTCAACAAAAAACATTAAAAACATTAAAAATTCACATAAAATTTAAATTAAGGTTTTATAGTTAGCCCTAACACCACCACCATCATCTTACTATTTAACTTTATGCATCCATATCCATTCTTAGTACTGAATGATGTGGCTTTTATCCATTAAAAACCTTATTTTTTATAATTTTAAATATTTTCACTGTGTTTTTATTTACTATCCCACGTGACCACCACCCTCCTTTCTTTTGACCGGATTCTGCGACCCTTTGGATACTCGTTCGTCCGCACGTGCAGATCGCACGTGATGCGCACCACCTCACGTGATTCCGTGCGATGCGGGCGCCACGTGGCCAGATATGGTCAGCGTATCGGCGGTGACACGTGCAAAGAGACGTAAGGTACGGGTTTGCTTATTTTATTCTGCGGTTATTCTACTCATTTCCTTTGTATTGTTCTTATTTGTGCTTCTTTTTCTTTTTAGCCCCTGATTTTCCTCATAATCTTTTTCATCCTTATGTTTACACTTACGTATATGTACATGAGTTAATGTTTTCGGACGTGCTCTCACCTCATGGATGAGAATTTAAACTCTCACCATTTTTACGCATAATATTAAAAACCCATATTGATGTCTCTAGCAACTTCAATTAAATGGTTTTGACAAAATATTACATATTTACCGTTGCTTATTTTTATTGATATATGGAAATATAATGAGAGGATGATTGCTTAGTAAAAATTTAAAATTATCAAATAATAATAATAAAAATATTTATTTAGTGAGTAGTCGATTAAAAAAATTTAACAAAAAATTTATAGTATAAATAATTATGACCATATTAGAATTTTTAAGTAATCTTTATTTGTTTAATCTAGTGTTAGTTTAAAAAATCAAATAAATTAATTAAATCAAAATTAATTCTCTCTCTATATATTAATATAAGTGATCAATCATGTACCAGCATTATTATATAAAAAAACCTACTAATATCTATAGCTCAATTATTGGATTCAAATCTAATAGCTATGTCATTGCACACATGTTAGCTACAGGTCTACTGAGATTTGATGAACAGTAAAAATAAATTAAAACACCCTCCAATCTAGAGAAATATACAATGGTTTAGGTACTATTTATACACTTATTTATTTTTTTTATACATTTTTTTATTTCTTTAATCATACATTAAGAAGCAGTCAAGGATCCTAGATTTTTCATATTGGAGTTAAATACTTTTATCGCTAGACTATTGCAATAGTGGTTCAATTCTTTATAAAAATTTTTGACATACAAAAAACAACATGCAAATATTTTTTTATTTGTGAATTTTATTATTAAAGGGGTAAAAAGTAAAATTAGAGTTGGTTCAAGGGGTGGAAAGCAAAAAGAAAAAAAGAGATTAATTATATAAGAATGAAGAGGGTGTGAAGAGGGTTAATTATGAAGGGGTTAGGGTTAGGAACGTGAGGGAATGATTCCTTCACTGACCATTCTCCATTTGTTTAACCAATCTTTGACCGTTGGTTCCCGTCACCGTCCACGCCCATTCCTCCTACCCTCTTCTTTCACACGTGTCCCGTTTCACACGTGTACGCACGTGCAATGAATATATATATATATATATAGTTGATAACATTATATCTTCAATATATTATTATTTATATATATATATATATATATATATATATATATAGTTGATGAATAAAATGTTAAAGGTTTACTAATTTTTTTAAAAATAATATTGAATAAATAATTAGCACTTCAATAAAATGGGTAATAATATAGTTTGATGTCAAACTTTGGATGCATTGCCGTATTTGAACATGATGTTCATGATTGAAGTTTAGCTTCAAGTTGGTATGGCCTTGGATATTGTAAAATATTACATAATTATTGTTTTCATATATATATATATTGTGCTTATGCCTTTCTAGCTCCTCCTTGTTCACATGACACGGCCCATATATATCGCGCGAATCTCTTTTAGAGATTCTTTGTTTTTCAATAATACTTAATAATAACTATTGAATCATCATCCAATAACTATTACTTGTATAAAAAATTATGTATGAATTTATTGTTTTTATACTACATATAATCGATGTTAAGCACTCTTTAATGATATTTGAGTACTTGTATATGAATTGATAGTAGTTGTTTTGATGTAAATCTAATGACTATTGCTATAAAGACATTCACGAGTGTCTACATGGGTCAAAAATTGATTATCAAAAATTTAAAAAAATTTTCTTGATCGGAGACTTTGAGTGTAGGCTTGCACCCACAACAAACTACACATTACCACCCCACATTAAGAAAAGAGTTAAACTTACCACACCAATGTTTACCTAAACCTTTATAATGCTCAAATTTATTTTTCAAAAAAATTATATTAATTTTAAAAATCAATTTAATTTTCCTATTTATTAAAAATGGAAAAATAGGAAGAATATAAAAAAAGAAAAAGGTGAGATAGATGAGTGGTGGGGGGAATGATGTAGTATGACCGTAGTACGATCAAACAAGAATAGAAATTAATCATCTATGAAGGCCCCACCACCGTCCGATCCCCCTTTGACCTTTATCCCCACCATTGGATGCCCTCACTACTTTATTTTTTTACCCTTTTTTTTTAATGATAATCATAATTAATTTTTGAGTTTAAAACATTATTAGTTTGTAAGATAAATATTCCTAATTTTATCATGTATTATTATATATTTTTTAAATAATAAATATGGTTATATGTTATTATTATCAAATTTGTAAATATTATGATGAATCAAATAATGTGGGATGAGATATTTAATTTAAATAATGAATGCATTATCAATGATGGATGGAGAGTTCGGATTCGGGTTGGGAAAATTAAGAGACCCGAATCCGATAAGAGACAGCAAAAAAAGCACGTGATGGAGATTAGGTAGTGTTGAGAGTGGGATCCACCGTTTATTCCAAGAAATTTCTCTCTTTATCTGAAATCTGACGGTTGGGGGCCATCCGGTCGGAATGACCGCATGATCACGATCATACGGTGGAAATGATAAATCTATGTCATCAAGTTACTTTTTTATCATCTAGTGGTCCCCATTCATATATATCACTTTGATCGTTTCCAACGGACGGTGCACGGTGGTCCATCTTCAGATATCCGTCGACCCCACAAAAAATTAATATATATATATATATATAAAGAAAATAAATATATATATTTATTTATATAGTAACTTTCATGGTAGGGCTCTCCTTGTCTATGTTTTTTCAAACACTTAATAAGAGCTTGAATTAGAGCTCGTTTTAATCATTTTTTTTGTATGTGTTTTAATTAAAAATTTACCAAGAATTTTGTTTGTATAAGAAAGAAAATAATTTTTGATTTGACAGAGAAAAAAGGTTTTGAAGTAATGATGGGTTTTTAAAATATTTTAAATCATGTTAAATGGTTTCATACTATGTCATTTTTCATGTTTTTATTCGATCGGTTGATATTATAATGAAGGTATAATGTAAAAATTCAATATTGTTAAGTTTTTCTTTTATTTTGAATAATTGAGTAGAGAGATTTTTTAAAATATTATTCTAAATAATATTAAAATAATATATTTTTTTAGAAAAGCGATAAGTCATAAAAAGCCCAGAGACGAAACGTGTGGGGGGCAGTGACTTTCATGCGACCGCGTCCCCTCACGCTTCAGCGGGATGGAGATCGAGCTCGAGGCCAGTACTTTTCGACGTTCGGCGAGCAGCTCACTGTAAAGGGGCCGTCTTCGATAAAACCGAAAAATGGTCGGTAGCGATATTTTTATATCCGGCGATTATTAAAAATATTTCATATCCAGCATTATTAACTTTAATTTCCTGTTTAATTGATATAAATGAAATTGTTTAAAATCAAATATATATATATATATATATATATATATATATATATATATATATATATATATATATATATTAAATAACTAAAAAAAGCAGATGTAAGTGAATAAAAATAAAGGGTATGATTAATGAAGACATATATATATATATATATCGGAAAAAAGATCGTTTAGGTAAGTCCCAGATTTAAAATTTATGGACGTTTTAAATCTAGTTGGATCGTCGTCGATGGTTGATTGTATATAGCATTGTATATTTTTCTTGTTTCATGATCGTTTATGCAACAACTGAAAACGGTTTCCTATTTATAATGATAAAGTGGTCAGTTCAATGGGTAATATGGACGTCAGTATATTTGAAATCTAGGAACATCCCTAGATGATGGGTCCATATATATATATATATATATATTCCTAGACCTAAAAAGCATTTTTATATCTAAATACTATTCCATATAATCCTTCAAATGTAACAATCAAACAAAAGAATGGATCTCATGGCCGGTAAGCGCTCAATCTAAAAAAACTAGTTCACATCTCGAGGCAACAAATGTACTATGCCATGCATCATGCATGCATGGATTTACGTGGAACATTTTAATGACTAGTATTATATGAGAAATTTAACAACATATCGGAACTTGTGTTTTATTATTATTATTATTATTATTATTATTATTATTAATTAGAGTTTGAACATTAACTTAGAGATTAATGACCATCTATTGATAATAAATTGTGGCTCAATGATGAAGACATACATATGTGACACTGTGACTCAAATGTTGATTTATATATTTATTAATGGTGGAGAGGGATGGTTTTCATTTGGATTCTAGCTCTCTTTAAGATGAGGTCCCAACTCAATCTTGCCTTCGTTCTTTCCTTTTCATGATGGAGAAAAAAGAATCATGCAATAGTTTTTTATCATTTATAAATATCATTAATTTATTTTTAAAAAATAAAATAAATAAGAATGATAAGATGATGCATGATATTGCTGGCATAGCTTTCTTTTTATCTTTTTTTTTAGCCAATTGAAGTAAATGAAGTAATTAGTTTTTGCCACCCTTAATATCATTAGTTCATCGAAACAATTTCGATATTGTATATGATTTTTTAGATGAAATAAATTATTTCAATCTTTACATAAAATAAAGTTTTTAAAAAATAGAGTAACATTACAATTTTTTTTAAAATAAAAAAACATATATTCAAAATAATCATTTATGACATTTAATATTTAATTTTAAAGTTTTAGAAATTTTTTCGGTAAAACTAACGAATATATTCCACGTGGCAATAAACGTTATTATTTTTATATTTGGTAAGTATTAAATAATTTGGTATACAACGCAGTGAACGCACCCTTGTGCCAGTAATAGTAACAATACTCTCTATTCATGCCAACACAGCGGTAAACTCACCGGGCCGGTGACCAGACACCTCTCCAAACGCGCAAAGAATGCGGCTTCCCATATTAGTCCACGTGGCATCGCATGCATTCCATCCTCTCTCTCCTCACCTCATTGGTCCACGTGTCCCATTCCCCTTCTCTTGCTCCTCCACCCTCCATTACCCTTATCCTACTCCCGCTCCAAAACAACGAAACAAACAACGATATCCCATTCAATAAAATTTAAAAAATAATTAAAAAGATAAAATAAATTCACTATAAACCATGCTTAACGTGGTCGAAAGGAACACCACACCAACACCATTTCCTATCTCTTTACTTTCCATGCACGGTCAAGCTATGACCGCCAAGAGTAACCCATGTAATGCTTCCACTTGCCCCTCAACTTTTCCTAAAACCCCCCTAACTTTTCTTATTATTACATATCACTCCTTTTCTCACCTTCCATTAAAAATACCCATCTCTAGGGTTCCGTGCCTTCTTCTTTCTCTCTCTCAATCTCTTTCTAAAAACTTTTTATTCCCATTATACCCTTCCTTCTTCACCACCTCTATATCTTCTTCTTCCCTTCTTCTCTTCCTCTCCCAAGTAAAACAAAACAAAACAAACAAAACCTTCTCCTCCATCTTCCCAACAAAACTCACTCTTCCCCAAACCATGGACATGGACAACCCTCACAACTGGCTTGCCTTCTCCCTTTCCCATCAACCTTGTCTTCTTGAAGCCTTCTCCTCCTCTCCCCATGGTCCCTCTCTCCCTCTCTCTATCTACTTATCTATATATATATATATATATCTTTGATTATATAAAGAAGTTGTCTTTCTGATCAATGACCAATTTGATGTTTTACAGGGGAGGAAGGAGGGAGGAGGAGAGTGGAGATGATGGGAGGGAGAGAAGGGCCAAAAGCTGGAAGATTTTTTTAGGGAGCTTTTTCCAACTGAAGGAGGACACTATGATGCTTCTGACTTGAAGTCTATTGCTGCCGGTTTACTCCGGCCGGACTCTTCCACCGTCTCCGCAGCCACTGATGCTCTTGTTCCTACTCCTGCCGATGCTCGCCGTCCTGTTGATACCTTCGGCCAACGCACCTCCATCTACCGCGGTGTCACCCGGTATATATATATATATATATATATAAATCTCATCTTTTTCACACCCATTATATATATATAGTGTGTGTGTGTGTTTGTTTGGACTTTGGAGTTTGGGGAAGTTATAGGGGTATTTTGGGCAGACACCGGTGGACGGGGAGGTATGAAGCGCATCTATGGGATAATAGTTGCCGGCGGGAAGGGCAAAGCCGGAAGGGAAGACAAGGTATGGGACTAATATGAGTTTTCCGGTGTACTTTAGTTTTTTGACAGTAAGTTTTTGCTAACGTGCGCTTCGCTTATTTGGTTGTCGGACACGTGGCATGTTCTGGTTGGGACCTGTTGTCCGTTTCCTGTCCTTCCCAGTCTACTTGGGTATGCCATTGCCCATCCTCGTGTTTCCTCTTTTCTTGGAAAAAAATTCAAATAATTAAATTTTAATTCCATTTTTTTATTTTTTTATTTTTAAAAAAATAGGTGGGTATGATAAGGAGGACAAAGCAGCGAGAGCGTATGACCTGGCGGCGCTCAAGTACTGGGGTCCGACGACCACCACTAACTTTCCAGTATGTTCCTCAAATACCCCTACTTCAAGGTCATAATGGGAATAATAATAATAATAATAATAATAATAATAATAATAAATATACATATATTTATACGCTTTTCTTGCTAATCAAACAGGTATCAAACTACGAGAAAGAGCTTGAAGAGATGAAGAACATGACCAGACAAGAGTTTGTAGCTTCTCTTCGGAGGTTTTTCTCTATTTATTACTTTATAATCAAAACCATGCATGTAAAATATATAGAGCACGTAGTCACGTAGTAGTATTTCCATGCAGGAAGAGCAGTGGCTTCTCCAGAGGCGCTTCCATTTACAGAGGAGTCACAAGGTTTCTTTAATTTATTTTTCTTATATATATATATATATTGATTTAATTTTTATATATAATAATTATGTTTAAAATTTAGACACCATCAACATGGAAGATGGCAAGCAAGAATTGGCAGAGTTGCTGGTAACAAGGACCTCTATTTAGGAACTTTCAGTGAGTACAATATACATAATTGTTTACTTATTTATATATATATATATATATATATATGTGTGTGTGTGTGTGGGTATTTTATGGTGTAAATTAACTGATGTGGAAGTGATAATTGATTTAGGTACGCAAGAAGAAGCAGCGGAAGCGTATGATATTGCTGCTATTAAGTTTAGAGGACTTAATGCGGTGACGAACTTCGATATGAGCCGATATGATATAAAGAGTATCATTAATAGTAATCTACCTATTGGTGGCATGACAGGGAAGGGTTCAAAGACATCAGAATCATCTTCTTCATCTTCTGATGCTCTTAGCATTGATGTTAAACAATCAATTGAGTGTCATGATGCTTCATCGTCTATTGGTTTTGCTGCTTTGCCTGTGAAATCATCAGATCAGGATTACTGGTCCTTTCTTGCACTTCAGCAGCAGCAGCAACAGCAAAATAGCAGTAATGGTGCATTAGGGTTTGGTGTGTTCTCTAATGGTGTTAATATGGGTTTCATGAGTTCACATGATCAGCAGAATAACATGATGGGACATGGATCAGGGTGCTATGTTTGGAACAACAATGGGATGGTTGGAGAACAACAAGAACAAAGTAGTAGTTGTAATTCAATGCCATATGGAAGTACTGCAACAACATCATCATCTTCATACTATGAAGGAAACAACAACTATGTTGGAAACTGGGGAGCAGTTGCACCAAACTCATCAACTGCTTATTACCAGTATGAAACTGGAAAGACAAACATGGGGCTTGTTCAGACACCCATTTATGGGATAGAATGATGATAGATTTGCATGGAGAGAGAAAGAGAGATCTAGAGAAGTGAAGTGGTGGTGGTGGTGGTGGGTGGTGGGGGTGGGTGCTGACATAGTCTGTCAAATGAAATATTACAAGGAGAAGATGTTTGACAGGAAAGAGAGAAAGAAAGAGACTAACAATCTTTTGCTTTTGCTGTTTGTTTTCATTACTGACATGATTCTATATTGTCATCATCAATGTAATAGAAACCAGTATCCTTTTGTATGTTCTCTTTTTCTTTTGGAGCCAGAGCTTCTGCTTAGCTTTGTTTTATATATATATATATATATATTTATAATATTTTATATATTATCAATATGGAGATAATTAACAAGATAGGTAGGGGGTTTCTTTTTGTTTATGTTTGTCATGCACAAGGATGGAATGATATAAAAGTCTTTTGCATCATCTCTTTGCTTTGCTTTTGTTCCACTTTTTGCCTACTTAGCTTCTCTCTTCCCTCATTTTGAGCAACTTCTTCTTCTTCTTCTTTCTTTTTTCTTTTTTCCTTTTTGTTAATTAATAAGAGCATTTGAATGTCTAAAAAAGTTCCCCAAAACTTATTTTATAGAAACCAAAACAACTCATCTCACTTGGTGTTTTTTGTGTCAGATATTTATATATATATTTATATATTTATATGTACTGTGAATGAAATACACACATGCATACACACACTGTATATATATATATATAACAAATTAAGTTTGAGTACTGAGGAAGCATGCCTTATTTTTATGATGACAAATGGAGAGCTATGATATTATTTATGCAAAAAGGCCTTTATGTAGGCTCATATTATGTACCAAGTAACTCAAGTTGGAAAAATTACATGGTCTTTTTATGGAAATATACTCTCCAAACTCCTTTTGGCAAAGCAAAAGTATAGTTATAAGCATTGTTATACAAGTCTCAAATAGATTTCTTAGAAATTAAGACATGAAAAGATATCTTGTTAATTAAAATAAAAGTATTCCTACAAAAAGAATTGCCTTTTGTCTCATATATAATTAAGTTGACATTATATATATAAACTCAATTACTTTGCTTCACTCCAAATTTATATGTAACAACACTCAATTTAATTTCACATTAATTTACTTTTAATATGGACACATCACCCTCACTCATGTAACATGCTTACATTAATAAAACAATATATGTATATATAATTAAATAAACAATCTCTGGCTACCATGCATGCACACTGAACCAAACTTTATTATTTCACATGCAAATGGTCTCTCACTGATCATCCATATCCTCTTCACATGAACTCAGTACAAACATTTCTTTATAATTCTTTTCCCATCACTTCAAACTCAAACAAAACCTATTCACACTTAGATTTTGCCCATATGCTCTTGCTTCTCCTCTCCAAACCCTAATATAAATATAAATATATGTATTAAAATTCAAGAAGAAACACACACTAGGTGTTATCTTTAAGTGTTTCAATTCAAACACTAATTAATCAGAGTTTTATTTTATGTTTGTTTTGGAGAGGTGTCTTTCGGCGCAATGTTGTCATTAAACACCACCACTAATCACTCTCCTGATGATGGTTTGACTGAGGTTTGACCATGATTAAGATGTTAATTAATTGCACTTATTTAATTAAGCGAGCTTAGGATGCTTTGCTTTTTTGTTTTTAAAGATGAGTTGGCACAGTGAATCACAGCTCTTGGTGGACCAACCACATGCTATTCCCATGCAAAGCTTCTCCTTTTTTTTTAATTTTTTTTTAATTCATTCTCTTAACGATTAATTAAAGTTCATCTTGCAAATAAAATCTCAAAATTTACATTATTTACTAATTACCATTGGAAATTTAAATTATATATTACTGTTTCTTTTAATAAAACAATATCAGTTAGTGTGTGTATACCCTAATAAAATTAGAATCATATGTATATCCCTCAATATATATATTTCTTGCATGCATACTCTTTTGCCG
>NC_052473.1:18167045-18222690 GCF_009730915.1 Dioscorea cayenensis subsp. rotundata | reverse complement strand
TAGACGGAGTTTCAGCTTCGTTGTGCCCTTGGCGAGTGCTTGATCTTCTCTTTTAATACGGGTTTTTACATTTTTTGTTATTGTCCTTTTCGAGTCTTGTAGTATTTATTTCTCTTGTCTTGGTTTATCCATTTTTTCAATAAGAAAAATTTATTTATAAAAAAAATCCAAAGAATAACTTCCACGTCAAACCATTAATTCAGGTCAAAAAAATAATAAATAAATAAATTATTAGACTCGGAAATTGCAAGAAGAACCCTATAAAAAAATTAAATTAATTTATTTTTTTGAAAAAAAGAAGAAAAAAAAAAAAAAGAAAGAAAGGTCGTCGCTTCACAAGTCTGAGGTCGGGTCCTCTTCACACGCATTCCCTTTCGTTCTTTCGCTTTCCGAACCCCTCGTTTTCTCTCCTTTCTTTCTTTTGATCCTTTCTCTCTTCTTCCTTCTTTCCCATTCTCTCACTCTTGGATTTCTCTGGAGGAGTTTTGGTTCACAGATTCCCTCTGCTGTTGCTGTTTTTCTTCACCTTTGAACCGATTCCAGAAACCAGGTCTGATTCCTTTGTTTTGTTTTGTTTTTTTTTTTCTTTCTTTCTCTTTTGTTTTTCATTTGCTTTAATTTGTTTGAATTACATCAATTGTTCTTTTTTCTGATTTGATGCCTGATTTGATATTCAAAGGTGGGATTTTTTTTATGGATTTGGTTTGGATGTTTAATTTGAAGTGAAGGAATTGATGGGCAGGAGTGATTTGGATGGTAACTCTTGATAATTTTGTGTTTCTTGTGTTTGATGATTGTTTTTGATGTAGAAATGATTCAGATGAATCAATACATGTGGCTTGAAATTGATTTCATTTCTGTAGTCTTTGTGGGTAATGGAATTGGTGAATTAAAACAAAGATGAGATTTTTTTTTTTTAATCTGGAAATTAGAAGGTTTTATGTTAATCGTGGACCAATTTAATAAAGGCTTCATAATTGTTGGAATGACATTAGCGATGCTTGCTTTGACTTGGTCGCATTTGGCACAAAAGATAACTGCAGATCATTGTCCTAGTGAATTCATAGCATGACTTCACTATATGGTTCACAACCTGGAAATGCATGTTCAATTATCATGGGAAAGATGTCACCATAAGTTAAGGAAATTTCATCTTGGTCTGTTAGCATATTCAATATATTTTCCCGGGAGTCTAAGCTTTACTCGATTAGGGATGTTGGTTTTATATATTTAGGCCAACCTGTGGATTTAGAATTCCCCATGGCTGTTGCTGCAATGCATTGTGTTTTTTTCAGAAAAAAGATGGAAATATGGGATCTTTAGCTTTAGGCAAATGATGGGCATGATCTGTTCTATTGTTCATGTTGCTCTATAGTTTATTCTATATGTGTATATATGTATAGCTTTGGTTGATTTTTTCTGTTTTTATGCAGGTATTTTTTTATATAAAAACGCATGGTAAACATTTGAGCAGATACCATGGTTAAATGTTTATCAGGAATATAATATCCATATATCTTCCTGTACAGGAACCACTCCTGCAACAGATTGATTTAACTTTTCTCCATGCAAATTTGTGAAGGCTTTATTTTACAAAACACTGTTATTTCCTGGGTTACCTGAAAATTGGAATTTGTGTATTTTGCATTCTTGGCTTCCGTTTACATTATTGAGTGCTTTTTCCTTATTATAATAAAAACTACTTAGTATAGATTGAATGAATAATTACTTTTTATGGTGCTCTTTATGCCCTTAAATCTCCTATTTGATTGTTCATTTCTTGTGTGTGACACATGGTTAGATATTATGACTTCTCATTAACAATTTTCTCATTTACAGTATGTATGCCAATTATTACTGGGAATTTATTTTGACAGATCGAATGCCTTTCCCCTGGTGATTGATGTGCAACCAAGGAAACTGAACATGGCAGTAAGAATCCCTTCCAGGAGAATGATTCGATCCTGCTCTTTTGATTTGGAGGACAAACAGTTGGAAATTGACTGGGATGATGTGATTTGCCCCATTTGTTTGGATTGTCCGCACAATAGTGTCATGCTACAGTGTTCATCTTATGCCAAGGGATGTCGTCCCTTTATGTGCAATACAGATGTGACTCATTCCAATTGTCTTGACCGGTTCAAGAATGCTTATGGAATGACTAATGTGGCAAAGTGTTCCTTGGGCACAAATGAGGTTTCCGAGCAAAGCAACCAGTCAATTCCACCATGCTCAGAAGACCGTCCAACGTGCCCATTGTGCAGGGGAGATGTAACAGGATGGGTTGTGATTGATGGAGCCCGTGCACAGTTGAACCTGAAAAAGAGATGCTGTGAAGAGAAACAATGTTCATTTGTTGGCAACTATGTTGAATTACAAAAGCACATTACACTAAAACACCCTTACTCTCGTCCATCAGAGGTGGACCCTGCGCACCGGCTTGATTGGGAAAACTTTCAGCAGTCCTCTGAAATCGTAGATGTTTTGAGTGTTATACATTCTGAGGTACCACATGGCGTGGTTCTAGGCGATTATGTCATCGAATATGGGGGCGTAGAGACAGGGGATGAATATGAAGATTTCCCGCGGAGTAAAGGTAGCTGGTGGACTTCTTGTATAATGTGTCAGCTATTTGATAAGAAGGCTTCAAGAAACCGACGGAGGTCCACAACAAGTGAAGAAAGGAGAAGCAGTCATCGATCAAGCTCCACTTCTTCCAGTGTGGATGACGTTTACAGAACATCCATCGATATTGCAAACTACCAGTACAATGGAATGGATGATGAATTTGTAGGGGGAATCAGTAGCACACCGTCTAGGGGAAGTGAAATTCGCCGCAGGTTTGCTTGAATGTCTTGCTAAGTGAAATTTTTGAACTCATCAAATTTTGGTCAAGCATCTTGTTTGTGCAAATCATCGTATATTCTTGTCTTTATCATAGTATTTCATAGCTTTGAAGGATAGAACTTTTCGATCATAGAAACAAATGTGATCTTAGCTTCTTGTGCTGATGATGCTCAAACATGATTGTTTGCAGGCATAGACGACACAGGTCTCATGTCCGCTACCGCTGACGACCGAAAGTCTGCAACAACATCATAATATGTTCATGTGGACTGGTCTTTGTTTTTGGTTTTTCCCCTCAATGCCAAGCTTCTCTTGGTTTTTATGTCTAGGACAACAACCTGTATATACAAATCATAGTATTTCATGTTCTGTTGTAGTTGATTCTTTGCAGTTATATCCTAATTGATCTGTGCAAGTTTCCATAAATGCCTCATTTAGTAGTTTCCAGAGTTAAATTTAAGGGATGATGAATCGCAACCATTGGTTATTTATCGAACGGATTGTATCAATTTTCATTTAATCCCATTTAATCATATTTATACAGTACTCTAATCAATCACAACACCAACCTAACTACCTTTTTGAAGATCGCATATACTTTGTTAGCAACTGTTTATGTTATCTGTTACTGTGCTAATTTTCTCTATCTCTCATGTATTTTCTCTCACATACTTTTTAACATTTGAGGATGTTCTAAGAATGTATTTTCTCACATACTTTTTAACATTTGAGGATGTTCTAAGAATGTTCCAGATTTAATGTCATATATATATATATATATATGTATATTTATATATATCATATATTGGCGTCTTAAATTGTTGTTGTTGAAAGTTAAGACAACAGTAAAAGGATTTAAAATATACATTTGCAATAATTAATTATAGTCAACTTTTAAAATTTATCCCTTAAAAAAATTAAAAATAACTAATAAATCTATTTAAAAATGATAACAAATAACTATTTTTCAAAATATGACTGAAAACATGTGTGCAATGCCATCCACTTCAACGCTAACTTAAGTTTGAAACAACTTGAAATTGAACTTCAATCTCATCCAACAACTTTTCCTTTCTCTAAAAATTTTAAAAAATCAATAATACTTATAATAAAAATTAATCATAATGCAATTGTGCAATTGCTCTGTTTGTTGGGAGTAATGATCCCACGGATTAAGTTTTGTGTAAATTTATATTAAAATATGATACAAGGGTAAATTAAATATGGATTTAAAGAGTAATTTTTTTGCTGGTGATTTTTTATTTGTAAGCTTTTCTTGTTATATATATATATATATATATTATTTCATTGTATTTGTTGTTAATTTGTAAATCCCGGTGTTTTGGATTGTTGAGTAACTTCAATGTATTTGATAAGAGAGTTGTAAATTTGTAAGTGTTATAATTAAATTCGAATTGTATATTTGATAAAAGAATTATAAATTTGTAATTGTTATCATTGAAGTAGAATTCTAAAAATATCCAATTTATCCTTATGTAATATTTTTAATGTAAATCTGTGAATAAGAAATTACATATAAATACGGTGGAGAAGCCACGTCTTGGTTCTATTATAACTCCCGAGTCTGTGGGGTCCCACGTAACTGAGTTTGTGGTATCATTACTCATTTTTGTTGGTCCCCTTTGGATCTCTCTATATATAACCCTACTTTTATTTTTCATAATTCTAATCCTAATCTCTCATTTTTCATTTCATTGAATTATACTCTTCAAATCCTACATTCATTCCCCATTTCATACAGATCTTGCTCTTGGACGCCTTCTCAAACTCTGAGCCTAATATTAATTTATCTTTTATTTTATGGATCACCTGTCTAAACCTTCTGAAACAATATCTTTAAATCAGATGATATGTTCTATTATAACTCCCACATAATCAAATCTGCAAGCTCTGATGAAACTGTGGTATCATTATTCACTATTGTTGGTACCCTTTGGGTCTCTCTATATATAACCCTACTTTTTCCTTCCATAATTCTAATCCTAATCTCTCATTTTTCATTTCATTGAGTTGTGCTTTTCAAATACTACATTCATTCCCCATTTCATACAGATCTTGCTCTTGGAGGCCTTCTCAAACCCTGAGCCTAACATCCATTTGTCTTTCATTTCATGGATCACCTATCTAGACCTTCTGAAACAATATCCTTAACTTTAATCACATCTTTAATCTCATGGTGACTCCATATCCATCTAGACCTTCTGAAACAATATCCTTAACTTTAATCACATCTTTAATCTCATGGTGACTCCATTCATGGAAGTAACAAACGAATCAAATGCTACATCTCCGTTCCATTATAACTCCCACAGAATCATTTCTCACTATTGTAGGTGCCCTTGGGTCTTTCAATATATAACCCTACTTTCTTCTTACATAATTCTAATCATAATCTCTCATTTTTCATTTCATTGTGCCGTGCTTTTCAAACCCTACATTTAATTCTCATTTCATATAGATCTTTCTCTTGGACGCCTTCTCAAACCCTAACCCTAACATTTATTTATCTTTTACTTCATGGATCACCTACCTAGACTTTCTGAAACCCTATCCTTAACCTTAATCACATCTTTAATCTCATCGGTATTGTGTTCTTGGAGGTAACATAGGAATCAAGTTTTGTTTTCAAGGAACTCATTGTTGTTGGTGCCTTTGGGTCTCTCTATATATAACCCTACTTTCTCCTTCCATAATTCTAATCCTAATCTCCCATGTTTCATTTTATTGCACCATGCTCTTCAAACTCTACATTCAATCCTCATTTCATACCGATCTTGCTTTTGGACGCCTTCTCAAACAATAACCCTAACATCCATTTGTCTTTTTATTCCATGGATCATCTGCCTGAACCTTCTGAAACCCTATCCTTAACCTTAATCGCATTTTTAATCTCATGGCAACTCTATTCTTGAAGCCATAGCAATCAGATTTTGTTTTAAAGAAACTGAAAAATTTGTAGCTAAAGGTTTTTATTATCTGTGTATATATAGATCTCCACAAATGTCTTCTTCATTGAAATTTACAAATTTTTTATTTTTATTATTGTAAAATATTATAATTATTATGTGCAAGATATTAATTATCATATTATTAATAAATTTTCTTTTTGTTTATTACTAACCATGAATTCATATTGATTTCTTTTAAATAATTTAAATATGTTACTTAATATCAATTTTTAGTCAATGGTAATTTCACATTTTCACAATAACAAAAATAAATAAATTTTAATTAAAAAGACATTTGCAGAGAGATTTAGTAATATACACAAATATTAAAAGATTTTGTCAATAAATTCTTAATTTCCCTAAAAACTTAATTTTATCAAAGTAATCCTTCAAAAAACACAGTTTTTTTTTTTTTTTAAGAAGAACCCCAGGAGGGGGCTAATTTATTGAAGAGATAAATAAACTACAAAAGGCAAGAAGAAACAAAGCTAACAGAACGAAGTATTAAAAGATAAATCCTGAATCATGAAAACATCTCATTAACCAATGTGGCAAATCTCTTCCAAACAAGAAGAGGTTGAGGGCTGGATCGTTGAAACCGAGTGTGGCAAGAGAAGCAGCAGGCATCATCCAAGAATCAGGGATGATGTGGATGACCGGAGAACCAAGAAAATTGAGGAGGGACTTGATTAAATCAATCAGAGGACGAAAGCGCCAAGTAATAACCGGATCGGGATTAGAAATGACAGCAATGGGTGCAGAATCATCAACAAAGATGTTTTTGACGGGGAGACGGGAATCCAGCATCACTTGCAATGCCACTCGAAGCGCGAGGAGAGAAACCGGTGTATTGTCATCAAGAACTTGAGAGAAGCAACCTGCAAGAGAGACAATAAACTGAGCATTGGAAACAAAGAATCCAACAAAACTCACCATTGAGCACAGGTTGGTGCTGGCATAAACAAAGAGGAAGAGCTCATCATCAAGAGTAAAGTTGTTCAAAATTAATCTAGAGCCCAGGAGATTCTTCCTGCATTCAAAATGATCCTGCACATGAGAAATAGCTTTGCATACCAAGGTGGGAGGGTTCAAATTGGCATTGCGGAAAATGATATCGCAACGGGATTTCCATAAAAACCAAGCGGTGGCAGCAATAACAGAGACAGTGTGATTAGAGTAAAAACCATCAGTTAACCAAGAACCAAAGGCAAAGCCATTGGGAAAATGAATGGACATGCCAAGTCTCAAGCTAAGATAGGACCAGATTAATTGAGCCTTTGAGCAGGAGCTGAAAAGGTGATCGATGGTCTCGGGAAACAGAGTACAAAGAGGACAAGAACTGTTAGGCCTCAGCTTCCGAAGATAAAGGAAATTGTAAGTAGATAACCTGCCATGAAATAAAGTCCACAAGAAATGTTTCACACGAGGAGCAATAGAAAGATTCCATAACAATCGCCAACCCATCCACACATCAGTCAAAGAAAAATTGTGATTCAAGTGATGATAGACAGAAGAGGATATTGTGGTCTGTTTGGATGAGGGACTCCAAATCCACTGATTACCAGAATCATAGTCAATGGAATTTGAGAGCAGAACTTGCATGTTAAAATTAGAACCAAAGATGGAGCAAAGATGAGCAATATCCCAGCCATTACCAGTAATAAAGTTAGAAACTGAAAGGTTATCCAAATCCACATTCATATTGATAAATGTTGGTTTACGAGCAATGGGGAGATCAAAACACCAAGGGTCCCAAGCAAAGGAGGTGTTAATAGGATTAACAGAACCGATTCGGCAAAAAGGTTTAATCCGATTAGCGACATTAAACAAGCTCCGATAAAACCAAGAACACCTAGCAGGAGCTGAGTTCATCCAGAAATTGGAATGCCCATATTTAAGCCGCATAATATCAACCCAAATGGCACTATCATTATTTAAAAGTTTGAAAACATGCTTAGCCTTGAGAGAATATTTAGCAAGAGATAAGTTTCTAATACCAATACCCCCCTCAGGTTTACCATCATTAATTGTACTCCAACTGACATTATGGATGCCCTTTCCATTGCTGTCCCGACTCCAGAAGAATTTCCGAACAGCTCTGGATATCTCATTAAGAATGGAATCTGGGATAGGATAAACAGATAGAGTATAAATGGGCACAGCGAGGAGAGAAGTATTGATAAGAATGGTTTTGGCGGCTGGCGAAAGATGAAATCGACTCCAGCTATTACAGGTACGACGAATCCGATCAACCATGTTATTAAAAGCTGAAGCAGCAATTCTATTAGGAGAAATTAAGATCCCAAGATAGATGAAAGGAAAGGAGGCTGAAGTAATATTTAAAATGGAGCTGATGCGCTTGGAAATGTGCTTGTTACACCAAGTTGGGAAAAAGATTTGAGATTTAGAGTGGTTAGGAAACTGCCCTGATATGCTAGAGTAAAGATTCAAGCAGAGAATGATATTGCGAGCCGTGGATCTAGAAGCACGAGTGATAAGAATAAGGTCATCCGTAAACATGAGATGATTGAAATTGTGTGCTAAACTCGGATTAAAACCAGGGATCTTGCTATTAGAGAGACCTAAATTAAGAAGGTTAGAGAGAATTTGAGAAACCAAGATGAACAAATAAGAGGAAATGGGATCACCCTGGCGAACCCCACGAGATGAAGAAAACCAGGGGGAAGGGTTACCATGGACTAAAACTGAAAAAGAGGAAGACCGGAGGCAAGTGGAAATCCAGGATATCCAGAGGGGAGGGAAGTTCATTCTGGTCAAAACAGCAAGAATTGCACTCCAGTTTACCGTGTCATATGCCTTCTCAATATCGAGTTTGATTAACATCCTTGGAGGATTATTGGTATCAGTTTCCAACGAATGCACTATCTCTTGGACCGCAATAATATTATCAAAGGAGCACCGATCCGACACAAACCCGGCTTGCTCACGACCAATCAAAAGAGGGAGAACAAGCCGCAGTCGATTAGCTAAGATTTTAGAAATTATTTTAAAATTAACATTGCACAGAGAAATCGGCCTAAAATCAGAGACGAGTTTGGGCTTATCTTTTTTGGGAATAAGAGTAACAAAAGTTTTGCCCCAGGAAGAGGGAATAAAAGAGTTGTCAAAGAAGTACCGAATGGCTAAAAAAAGCTGATCACCAATTTTTTTTTTTAAGGTCATGATAAGAATAAGGTCATGGCTTTTGAGGCTTTTAACACGTGTCATGACTTTTTTATATTATATTTTTTTTAACCTGAATATCTTGAATAAGTTTTGTTTCTTGTTATATATGTGTATATACATAGTTTAAACACATAATATATATATATATATATATTAAAATTATATATATGGAAAAAAAGTTAAAATAAATTTATCCATGGAAAAACATGGATGAAAAAAATAACTAATAATAAAATAATCAATTCTAAAGTATTAGTTGGAGTTCAACTTGATCATTCAAACAGCATCTGTCAACTACAATATGCAGACGATCTACTGATTTTCTCGGCGGGAGGGCATGAAGACCTTAAAATTATCAAATTAATACTTTATCTCTTCGAAGGTTGTTCCGGTCTTTCAATTAACTATTCTAAAAGATGTCTGTATTCCACTAATTTTGGTTACCAACCACACTTTTCCTCAGCTAGAATACTTAATTGCAATAGAGATTGTCTCCCAATCACATACTTGGGTATACCACTTACAGGTCGACGACCTAGACGACAAGACTGGACAAAGTTAATTGAATCCATTCGTTCTAGGCTCACTCCATGGAAAGCAAATTATCTTTCTCTTGGGGGTCGTCTTTACCCTCATCAACTCTGTTTTATCTTCTCTCCCAGTCTACTGAATGTCAGTTTTCAAATTACCAGCCTGGGTAATCCATGAAATCGATAAAATCAGGAGAGATTTTCTTTGGAAGGGTCCAGATCTGGGGTCTAAGGGAATAAGGTTGATTGCCTGAAAAAGAATTTGTAGGCCCCGTAGCATGGGCAGTTGGGGTATCCTTGATCTCCAGATTTTCAATAATGCTTTATTAGGAAAGTGGTGGTGGAAGCTCACCACCAAGCCGGTCTCCTGTTGGACAAAAATTGTTTTTGCCAACTATGTGATAAGAGATGCCCCTGATATTCTATATCATCATCCACTAAGAAATAAATCTTTCTTCTGGGCTGGAATTAATACCATTCTACCATCTTTTCGATTCTGCATATCCAAATCAATTGGAAATGGCGACAAAACTCTATTCTGGTATGATAAATGGCTTGAGGGTCAATCCCCAAAAGACTGTTGGACATCACTTTTCTTGGACTGCTCTTAGGGGTGTAAATGATACACTTCTACTCGCAAGCTACTCGGGCTCGACTCGGTGAAAACTCGAATTCGGCTCGGTCACAGTCGAGCCGAGCTCGAGCTCGAGTAGTCGAGCGAGCCGAGTTCGAGTATTGTGATACTTGGCTCGAGTGCTCGCGAGCCTAATCGAGCATGTATGTATATATATAATATTAGATTTATTTGATAAAAATCAAGGGGGAAAACTTTCGAGCTCGAGCTCGAGCATAATGTTTATGGTTATTTTCAGCTTTTTCGAGCTTAATCGAGCGAGCTCGAGTAGCTCGATTTGTGTACCGAGTCGAGCTCGAGCTATTAAATAAATACTCGATCGAGCTCGAGCCGAGTATCGAGTACCGAATTTTCAGTCGAGCTCGAGCTCGTTACTGCTCAGCTCGAACTCGATCGATTACACCCCTTATCCTTGGATTACTTTAAGACAATTTATTCACATAACTAATTCCGGTTGTAATCCATTCAGGACAGCCTCTGTTGATGACTTTACCGTATTAATGAATTCTATTCCGGACTGTGCAATTGATCAAGAGGACTCCTATACCTGGTCTCTTGATAACAATGGAACCTTCTCTGTCAAATCTTTCTATAATTTCTTAATTGATGGAGGCACTCGCAGTCAACTTTATTCCAAATTCTGGAAGACAAATACCCCTAATAAAATAACACTATTTTGTTGGCTTTTATTTTGTTGTTTGTCAGTTTGGTTTATCTTACTTCTGTACTTTGTTCTCTCTGTTCCTCTTTTTTTATTCTAATAAATTTGTGGTTTATCCACTTTATTAAAAAAATAATAATAATAATAATAAAATAATGGCAATTTGATAAAAAATAATGTAAAGTTTTCTTAATTTTCACCAACAAAATATTGGCTTTGGTTTAATAGTGCCCATAATTGAAAATAGCTCTTGAGGATCTGTTATTCCTGGTGTACCCTTCATTTTATTTTTAACATTTACAAAAAAAAAAAATATTAATGATTTTAATGTTCATAAAGATTTGCCATCTCAATCTTTCGTGTACCTTTGATTTTATACTTTGTTTTTTAAAAAATAAAAAAAATATTAGTGATTTATATAAAAAAACACATAGGGGGCATGTAATTTTTTTTAGATAAACATTGTGAATATTATTTTTTCTATTTTTTTTTATGACATTGCTATTTATTTTTCTCAAGGGTTAAAAATTAATATAAATATATACAAGTAACACACACAGAGAAAGACCCATCATCTAAGAAACTTTCTAAATTTTAAATTTAGCAGTATCTATAGTAGCCGATGAATTCTAATCTAATGACTATGGTTTAGCTATAAACAGTATTTTTAAGAAACATTATTACATAATAATATATACAGTAAATTTATACAATATTTTTAATAAACAGTAACCATTATATCATCATCTAACCACGGTAAATAAATAAATATATATATATATATAATTAACAATCATCTGGTTAATTAGTGGTTAATTAGGAGATCAGTTAAACTCTATTTAAATATATATAAAGCGCGGGAAAGTTGAGCGGGAAATGAGTTCATTTGAATAGAGCCTTGATTTTGCTCTTGAATTACTAGAATTCGCGCTAGGGTTTCAATCCAAATCCCGATCGCTATCACCGACGATGTTCGCCGGCGCCGGAGCCGGAGCCCTCTTCGATGGCGGTGGCTTCATGGCCTCACAGGCTCCCGATCCTACCTCATCTCCCTCCAAGGTTCGAAATCCAAACCCTAGCTAGTCAATCTCATTTTCATCTCTATCATGGATCTCTTGTTCTTGATCGCAGAGTCGTGGTGGTGCCCAGCGCTTGATTCCGTTGACAGTGAAACAGATCTGTGAGGCCTTTGATTCAAGTGATGACAAGTATAATCTTGTTGTCGAAACGAGCAATGTGAATGAATCCCTTGTTTTTCAGTTTGATTTTTGGTTGAATTTGCAATCCATGATTGTAATTTTGGGTTGATTTTTTGTTGCTTGATTTGCAGGTGAAGTTGTTGGGGTTGGTGATGAACAAAGTAGAGAGGGTCACCGATGTGTCTTTTACCCTCGACGATGGCACTGGATGCATTGAGATCAGCCGGTGGTGAGTTTTTCTCTGCTTTTACTGCTTGATTAATCCTTTTAGCTCATGGTTTTCATCTTTGGAATTAATTTATTTAGGATGAGTGAGATATGGGATTCAAATGAGATGGCCCTAATTCAGTAAGTGTTTTGGTGATAACTTGCTTGTGTTTTTGCAATTGAACTTTATTAATTGTTGGATTTTTATTGATTGATTTGGAAGGAATGGAATGTATGTGAAAGTCAATGGTCACTTGAAAGGGTTTCAAGGGAAACAATGTGTTGTTGCCTTCTCTGTCCGGTAAGGGAAAATTCGAAAACCTTGTTTATGTAGCATTGGAATTCTTTGATGGTTTCATGGTATGAATAAGATTGATTAGTATATTAGCACTCATGCATCAGATGAGATTTCTGTCGGTGAGTCTCACTGTGAAACTGTTGTTTCATATACTGTGCTCGTGATCACTAGTTTGCGTGTGTTCAAATTATCCTTGATATATTGTTTGAGTGTTGCAGTCAAGTTCATTATCAAATTTCTACAATGTAGTTTCTTTGTGGAAGTGATGAACAGGGCACTTGTTGGGTCCTGTATCTGCACATGTTAGGGCGTTATCTTGAAAATGTCCTTGAAAGATGGCATGTATATTGAACATAGGTTCACTGTCCAATTATTACAGTGCAGTTTCTCAATGGAGTGTGATGATTGGAACACTGGTTGTGTGTGTTCGTGTGTGTGTGGGCACATTTAGAAAGATGGTTTATGCTTCGAAAAAAGTGTGTTGCCCTGTTACTTCAGTGGAGTTTTGTTTTCTGCTATGGTGTAGATAATTGTCATCTTGTTCAGGTACTAATGGCAATTCATTTTGCAGACCTGTTATTAACTTCAATGATATTGCGCTCCACTTCCTTGAGTGCATACATGCCCATATGGACATCACCAGAGAAAAGGCAATTGTTTATTATTTTATTATTTTTGTGCATTCTCAGGTGTGCATCTATGCTGTGGTTGTTTGACATTTGTTGTTTTGCTTTTGAATCTTAATGGTAAGGAACAGGGTGGAACGCCTGCTCAGATCCATGAGTATCCAATGATGACAATGATGACAACTCCTTTTCCAAATGTATTGAACCCATATCAAGTTTCTCTTCAAGTATGGTGGTCATGCATGCCTTAATAAGTTACAGTACTTGTTTAAACTAAAAGAAAAAAAAAAGAAAAAAAAGAAAAGTTCCATAATCTTCAACATGCATTCACTGATCATTTATGATATGTCCTTCAGCATCCAGGGCACTCAGTCATGAGTGGCTCTTCAAATGATATCTACAACTTGGTCTTGGGAGTTCTCCAGGAACCTTCAAGCTTGTAAGTTGTCTCATGGAACTTTTATTCCTTTTATTTTCGGAAGTTCCTTTTCCACAATGGATGCAGAGTTCATCATGAAAGCCTGAGTGGATCTCCTGAGCTTATTTTTGGTTAGATTTTTAGCTTGCATACATTTGTTTGGTCTTCTTTTTATGATTCCCAGATGTAAGTTAACCAAACATAGCATGCATTGTATTAAATTCAAATCTTTTGTTTGATCTTATCATCGTAACATTTTTTTTTTTTAATGAATAGCTTGAAACTTGACATGGCATATATATATTTATATATATCCCGGGCTTGTATTCCTGCTGTCAAACATTAGGTTGTTGATGCTTTTAGGCATTTTCTAAACTTTTTTCTGACAATATGGCAGCTAGTAAAAGCCAATATGACTCTGAGCACTTGTATGAATCAGTTGATCTGTGTCATACAGAGTTTCTGCCGTCTCCATGATTCCACTTCAAATAGCATCCATATGCCAATAATTAAAGTTCCAGCCACTAAACTTCCACAGTTTTAACTCATTAGGGATCAGTTACATGTACTATCATATAGGTTTCTGTAGTCCAAAGTATACATTTTTATTTTACAAATCTTGCTTTCTGCTGTGTTCACTATGTATGTTCAAAATGCATATGCTTACCACTATTTTTACAAATTCTGTTTCAATGATACTTGCTAGCCGTGTCATTTGCCTGAACAACAGATCTAATGCTTACAATCACTCTGCCAATTATGGTGGTCCTGAAAGTTCTTGAGTTTCAGACATCTGTAACTTTCCTTGTGCTGAATTCCCTTTATAATGGTACTTCCATCGTTGTTTTGCAGGGCTTGTGAGCATGGATTACATATTGATGAAATTGTTAAAAGGGTGGGACTACCAACAACTAAGATCATGTAACTCTCTCTGACTCTCTCAATTTTTATTGAGATCAAAATACTAATGCAGTAGTTGTATAACAAGTTTTGATCTTTCCCCTTGTTTTATATACCAGGGAAATCATTAATTACCATGTTGATTCCGGTCACATTTATTCAACCATAGATGAAAATCATTTCAAGTCTGCATTCAATGGCTGATCATTTACATGAGATTAACAACCCTGAGCCAATGTTTTTTGAGAAACATTTTCCGTCAGGAATATCCACTGTGAGTATAATATAGATGCAAATAGAGGGCAAAAAAGTCATCACCAAAGTAGATAATACTTTCATTTAGTTTTCTCCACATAAGTTCAGCCTTTATGTTCTTCTGTTATTTTGTTCTGTTAAACTGTTACATTACACTCCATAGAATGACAAAATAAATGTATGAGAGCAAATTAAACTCATCTCCAAACGGACCATATCCCACTTTTCCTAAACACATCTCCATGTAATACATATCAGCATAGGTGAATTTTATTACTGAAGTTGGTATTCCTTTAACTCAAAATCTCTATCTGTATACATTGCATGCAAGTGCAGGGCTTGTCAAAGATATACTCTCTGGTTAATAGTGCATCAAATTCATGAAGGTAATCAAAGCAACAGAAATCTTTGGCTTCGCCGATCGTCCGGCACTGTCCATCAGCTCCGCGTATATATTGCATGTACCAATTAATCATTAGACTGATGCATCATGCATGAGGCCAACTTCAAATTGACAGAATGGAAAATTTATGGTTTTAACTTTTAAGTCCAATGCCTTTACAATGAATAAAAGAAAATTTCAGAATTTATAATGAAAATAAGTGAAAAACTCACTTGTTTGATAAACCCTCACTCAAAAAGAACCATTCTATTCATTTCCTGAAACTAGGATTTTGAAAACCTCATTAATCTTGGGCCTCAGCCCAACCTCATTTTTGAGTTCTTTTTCTGTGTACCTCCCTGAGATTTTCTTTATTTATTAATTATTGGGAGGGGGGAATATGTAATTTGAATAAAACTTAGGTGGTATTTGTAAAACAGTCCACAGAGGAAGCCCTCGATAAATCCCTCATCATCAGTGTATCAAAAGCTCGAGCTTGTGATGATGTCGGAGCGAAGAAGAGAGAAAGATCATTCCCGTGATCGAGAGCGAGATCGAGAGCGTGATCGAGATCTCGATCGAGAAAGAGTTCGTCATCGAGACCGTGATCGAGATCGAGATCACCGAGAACGGGATCGGGACAGGGACAGGGATCGGGAACGCCGGAAGAGGTCCAGATCGAGGTCCCGCTCGCCTGACAACTACCACCGGAGACGAGGCCGTTCCGGTACGCATTCTCCATCGCCGGACTCTCGGCGCCGTAAGCGCCGCCGAGATGAAAGCGCTGATGATGATCGTGAGCGTCGTCACCGCTCCACTTCGCAACCTGAGGACAGTAAAGGTGCGAAGGAACAGAAGGCTGCGGAAGCGCCGGCGGGAGGTGAGGCCGCGGCGGTGGTGCCCACTGATGCTGACCCGGATGAGGTGGAGATGATGAAGATTATGGGGATTCCAATGGGGTTTGATTCGACAAAAGGGAAGCCTGTGCCTGGGGCTGATGTTAGTGGGGTTAGGGTGGTGACGAAGAGGCAGCCAAGGCAGTACATGAATCGTCGGGGAGGCTTCAATCGCCCACTTCCTCCGGAGCGGAATCGCTAGGGCTTTGTTGGGAGGTTAGGGTTTTTTTCATGCCCTATTTTTCTTCTTGATAAAAGTAGCGTTTTCTTTAATTGTTTGTCTGAGATTATGATTCCAAGGTTCTATATTGCAGTACTTGTAATTGTTAGTACTCTTTAGCTGATGGTTTAGTTGCTGCAATTGGAAAATTGGAGTACTTGGTATGACTCCATGAAATTTATAGTCTTTAATGTTTTAGTATTGTTAGGTTTAGGGTTTTGGGTTGGTGACATGTTCAAGTGATGCTCATAGAGCATGAGAGTTTGCATATTAGCTCTCATCCTGTTGAATAGTTTTTGACAAATCAATGTGGCTTAGTGACTGTCTTTCGATGATTCTGAAAAGCGACAATTTGAAGTGCTATTATAAGGTATTTGTGAGATGAGTCCTTGTCAACATACCAAACCTTTTTCCTTCTTCTAGTGCATTAGTGTTAAAACTTAAAAACACAAAATTCCATGAATCAGATCCTGACTTACAAATTATATGTGGAAACTGACACATTTTGGTTATTTTCCAAAAGAGATAGCATAGTGGTTTGTTGAGCTTGTCTCTTACAAGAGATTATTCTGCCAAAAATTCTAGAATTTTAAATAATCCTCTCTTCATTTGACCAATAAGTCAGGCAAAACTTTAACTATATGATAATTTATGGTCCTTCTATCATTCTTTGTGATAATTCCTCAACGCTTCTTGTGTCTATGCTTGTACACCTTGAACTTTTCTTGTCTTCAGCTTCAATAGGCACTATATTGCACATGCCCACATCAGTTAGTCAGATTTATAAGATATAAGGTTTATTTATGTCTCCAGAGTCATGGTTCCCAGCCATTTCCCTAGTAAGATCAGTGTTCTCGCTAAATAGACATCTTACAACCAAAATCTTAGAATGCTAGATTGATCCAAGAAACAAGGTTTCTTTATTAGTGCATTACCTTCTACTATTGTTGTCTGTTACACACTATACGAAAGTGATCAGTGTGTTTTGCTTTGCAGTATGTGTCTTTTGGCATGAAAATTCATCATCCATTGGTTTACTATTTTATTAGATTATCTCTACTATCTTGGAGTTTGAGCAAAATGATCTGGAAATCCAAAGCTGCTTAGTGCGGGGTAGTACATTTTACATTTGCTCTTTTATGTTTTACTATTTGCTGTCTTGTCTTGGCCATATTCCAAGATTATTAAGCTCTGCTTAAAAGTATTGCTTGCCAACTGCTGCGTTTTATCTGCTGCTTATTCCATTTTGACGTTTGAAACCAACACTCTCCACCAGGTCTTCATTATGGTTCTCATGTAATGTTTTCTGTTACCGCAGAACATTGGGATATGCTTGTGAAGGATATGCTGATCAATGCGTCATACTTGAATTGCCAATCCGATTGAAAAGCTGAAGCACCATTCCACCTTCCTCTATCATGTAAAACATTTTAAACCTTCAGTAGAGTTTAGATAATCACTAGTTTGAACATTCATTAGAATGCCAGTTCATTTGGAGTTTTATGTTCCATCAACGTTCCAGGAGAACAGAATGCTGCTTGTATTCCAACTATTCGGTTATCATGTTGTTTCTTCAGATCCCTTGGTGAGCCCCAAGCAATAGCTCATACACTGATTTCGTGTTTTTTTCATAGTGCTAACTCTTCTATTTGCTGTTCCAGTTTTTGTGTTACAGAAATTCTCAAAGACCCTTCAGGTATAAAACTCTGAAATCTGTCTCCTTTTTTATTCTTTTTTTTTTTTTACCTAACAGTAACTTTAGGAGTTACACCGAAACCAAATGTTTATGCCAATGTGTCTTGTGTTTTTATATAAAGGAATTGGAGTTAGTGAACCGGGTCTGCCCATTAAGGCCTGCTACTCTATGACATGGTTAATGAGAAAGCATTTGCTCAGACTATTATCTAGTTATTCTTGATATTCAAAGCGGTTAATACATAGATTTCTAGTGAGTAGCAATTGTCAACTGATCAAACTTAAATGGTTTATTGGTGCTTCATGTGAATATGAATTTTAGTTCCATATTACTCAATTGTGATTAAACTGATATCAGGTCAGTGCTCAACTTCAAGGGTCATAATGAAGTTCAGTTGGGTTTTCATGGTGAGTTTCGGACTTAGAAACCTTATTTAATTGATCTCTAGCTTGTATTTTCTATCTCACAGGATCTATAGGCCATGAATGTAAAAGAATTGATTGAGAGTTGAATAGGATGGGATATATTTGAATTCAAATTGAAAATAGAACAGCATATTGAAGCTAATAAATAATAAGATAATAACAAGTTGTTGTTTCTTTTAGATTTTGACATTGGATTTTTTTGGTTAGTCAATGGATTGCATCTTTTATTAATGAGGCCTATTTTTTTATGGTAAATTTCATCACCAAATTTTTAAATTCTGTCTTCTGACATAGTCAACTTTTAAATATATCATGATCTTTTTAAGTAACCGTTTTTTTTAAAAAAAGGGGGGTTTTGTTTATATATCTTTTTAAATTATTTGGTATAGATAATGAGTTATCTCACCAACCTTCCTTAATAAAAATCAATAATAAATTAATATTAACAACCATATGTCATTAATTAGAAAAAAATAAAAATGTCATAGACTCTCCTTCAAATATCATAACAAATATATATTGAGTTAAAAATTGGAACTGATTTGACTAACCAAGAAGGAAGCATCCATCCAGATACAGCTTTTATTTCTTTCCATATTCATGTCCATCACTGTCTTAACATCGTCTGTTTTTTTGTTGCAGTTGCCGAGGAAGATATCAACACAAACTTTTTTTAGTTTTTCTATTCTGCAAACCTACCTACTTTGTAATGGTATTATTATTTATATAGCTCCTCTCACTAGTCTCTCATGATGCATCTGTGACAGTGATGTATGAAACTTCACACCAATGCACTATTCAATGCATCATATCAACATATCACCATTTTCTCCTTTATTTATTTATTTATTTACAATTATTTATATATATATATCATATATTCTCATGTGGAAAGTGGAATCCAAAAATAATACCAGCAATGGCCAACAAGGATGTGTTCTTGTTATAATGTTGTTCATTCTGGCCTTATTCATTAAAGAAAGAATAACAGAATGACAGCAACAAATAAAAAGAGCAAAAAAACAAAGAAAGCATGATAAATAGGTTCATATAAAAATTACTGATGAAAAAAAGCATTGAAAAGAGAGCAAATTGTTCTATGAATGGAAGCTGCTATATAATAAGATTAAAAGGTTTTGGAGAACATTAAAGATGCTAGATAAATTTCAACTTGGAAATCACTGATCATGAATGAAATGTCTAAATGAAGAATAAAAAGCATCAATTTGCAAAGAATTTCCCCCCATAAATTACCAATTTGATGGATGAAAAGAATAGCTTTGCAACTCTCAATGCCAAAGTTGCATGCAGAAACCGGTGGGCAACGGAGGCCGTCCCTTGCTACAAAGAACTTCCGAGAAAGAGTCCACAAGCTGCCCGGCAAGGCTTCCGGGATCATCGATCAGAGTATCAATATACACGCTTACGATTTTCCTTTCTTGCAGGGTTGCTCGCAAACTGAACCAAGTTAGAAATTTCACCCTGAAATTAGTTTCGATGTGCCCTTCGCATTCGAGCCATCTGATCACCTTCACACAATACTCGTACTCCCGTTCAAGTGAACCTTCTTTGGGACAAAGTGCCTCGCATTTTCCCCCGACTCTTTTCTTTGATGAACTCCCCACATGCGGTTCTCTTTCAGTTTTCTTCTCTCCGTTCTCGAGCATGCTGTTGCATGGTTTCGCTCGGCCACTCCTCCCAGAAGCTTCCTTGGCATTTTCCATCCTACAGGGCGTGAGCGGCAGCGATGACTCTGTGTGTGTGTATGGAACAATAGTCATTTCATCTCTGGTAGGTGCATTTGATTCATTGTCAGACTTGGGGACATCTGATACAATGTTCTGCTCGGTGGAATTGGCCGAATTAGGCTCCTCATCCAATGCTGAAACTGAACGCCGAGGTGTTTCCTCCCGCTCCAATGGCTCTAACACATCGAAGTTCTTAGGTGTTTCCTCAGGCAATTTTTCTAAGTCGAGAACCTCGGGTTTATCACTGTAACCAAAACAACTAGCCGGTGACTTGTTCAAGTCTCTGTATACGGTGGAATTATTCGACTCATCTCCTTCTGAAGAGGGATGAGAGAGGCCACTGCTGTTCTCTTTTTGAGTTTCAAGTTGTTGCAGTGAAGCTCCTTCGTCTACCGAATCCATCTCAACATCTTTTACAACATCAACAGTATTCAAGTTCATTTCCCACTTAGCCAACTCACCTGAGTTACCGAAAGCAGACACTTTAAACACATATTCTGTGGCTGGAGCGAGACCAGTAACTAAGAATCTTCTTTTTGGTTCATGTATGGTATATGCTGGTCCCAAAGGGTAGTCGTCTGTTTGAGCCTCTCTGTACCATAAGGAATAACCAACTAGCTCTTGAGACATAGCAGGAGCAGGACCATCTTCTGAACCTAAAACCACAGTCACAGATGACGACAATATGTCTTCGAATTTAATCAAGTTGGAGGACATTGGTCCTGGTTCTGCATAATTGTACGCATTCAAGAACAAGTTGCACGCAAAAGTTAGACGGCTTGGTTAGTGTTCATTTGGAAAAAGAGAAGAAAGAAAGTATTACTCTGCATAAGAGGACCAGTGGGTGAATTGGCAGAAAGCATAGAGTCAAGATCTGTTATTGCATTGGCACACAGTTTTTGTACTTCAGCACCTACGGAAAGTCTATTGACGATGCCACGAGCCATGTTTGGGATGCCATTTAGAGGCCCAACTTCAGCTTCTAACTTCTTCAAGACATCATCCACAATTGCATGCAAGCTTTGATATTTTTCACTTGAACTGAGAAGTTTATGACTTAAAGATACTCGGAAACACAATGCATCAACTCTTCTGGCATCCTTCGCAATCATAAGTTGCTTCCTCCAGCATCTACAGGAAAACAAAAATAAACAATATCAGAAGCTATAAATAATCCGGTTAGAGGACAAGCAACTTTTCTTTTGGCAACCATGATTTCCCTCATTAAGTAGATAGATGCTGAGACTGAAATTATAACAAAAATTCTGTAAATAACAACAACAAATATAATCCTTTCGATAGCAAGTTGCTGATTCATCACATTATCTGCTCACTTGCATGAGTATTAAAGCATACAGTTAAAGCATAGTAGGCATGATCTCCCGATTCCATTAAAAAGTTGAAACTTATACTGCAGTAAAATGGCTTAGTATGCGTAATGATGAATAAATAATAAGAAACACAAGAGATTACCCTAGCAAATCATTCACTTTCCCACAGTTTGTGCAATAATAGCTCCCATCCAGTTTTTGCACATTTTTTTCACTTGCCACAATACCAGCCTTTTTCATGCTTAAAAGCGCATTCAAGATGGCAGGACATGCCACAAGATTGAGCTTGAGAATGGGACTCGGAGCTGCAAAACAACCACAGGCTAGGATCCTTGTTGTCATCATACTTGTGACAAATACAGCATGAACATCGTTTGCAAAAAAAATCTCCGGCGTTTATTGTAGCCCTGCAAGCGAGATTTGTGCAATAATGAATCACAGATGGAGCTACACTTTCATTTTTCACTTGCAAATTGTTTTCCCCGACAGGAAGACGTGATGGGTTATCTGTCTTCCGTTGTCTTTTGGCCGGAGTTTGTGGATTATGCAAGGGATGTTGAGAAGCCGAATCCAAATGTTCTACATGCTCCCCAGGATTCTTTTGGAGACACAAGTTTAAAAGATATGTTCAATCAATTTCTGCTTTGTTAAGCCAGTGTACTTTCTCTCTTTTCCCATCTCCACGCATAGGATCTCTAACAGGTCCCGCCTACTCCATTTCTGTAGCTTTTCAGGTGCACTCTCCGGCCAGTTTGCAAGTTCACGAATCAAATCTCTCTTCTCCTCAATACTCATCTTCCGACATTTGAGAGGGTCCAATACAAATCCTAGTCAAGGGATCAGTAGAATTTAACATATAGGTAACAAAAATCAATAACCAAAAATGGAAGTGAAGGACCAACATTAATTCACTTTCAACAACAAAGAGTCAATGGGAAAATATTCTATTGTCTAAAAGTCTAATCCACAAAAAGATCACTAAGTATACCTATATATATATATATATATATATATAAATATATGTAATCTCATAAAGGTGGTGTGATGAGCATGATGGTGCTACCAAATAATACAAAAAAGAGTGATACAACAGCACAAATCAATAGTCAAAATGCAATATATTTTGCTACACAATCCATGAGTTCATATTAAAAAATAAAAAAATAAAAAAAACATAGATGATACAGTAGCCTGTTTGTGTTGAAAAATTCAAGTTATGGTAACAAAAATTTCAACTTTGTGGACTGGTTATGGACTTTGCATGCAAATACATTTCACAAGATAAATAGTGTTGTACTTAATTTAAGACAGATTGAACATCATAAATAATGAACCAACTAAACAAAAGAAAGCATGACAGAAAGAAAGAGAAGCCAACCAGTTGACTTTTCTAATTTCAACAAGAGGAACAACATGCATTTTTCTAAAGATAATCCAAAACAAACATTAAAATCTTATCCCTGATCAAAGTTTCAATATTTTAATCTCCCTTAAAAATTCATTTAAAAATTAAATAAAAATTCTCCCATAAGATTATCTACAAGAAAAGGAATCAAAGCTCTCAAAATTTAAGAAGAGGAACCTTAGTTCGTCCAAGAAGAAGCACAAGCAAACAGATCAAAAAACCTAAACTTTCAACCAAAAAATAAATAAATAAAACAAATAAAAACCCTAAATTGCACCAAAAACCTACAACCCTCAATCTATCACAAAAAACAAATCCACGAAAAACACAAATCAAAATCATCAAAAACCCTCAAGAAGATTCCAATTTCAAACCCCAATATCTATTTTTTTCCCATAAAAACCAATCAGAAAAACCAGATCGAGATTCCTCACGGATCAAAACCCAAACTTTTCATCAAAAATCAAACAAATAACATCAAAAAAAGAAAGAAAAAGATAACGCCAACCCGAGAATGGAGCATCCATGGGCAAAGATTTCAGCTCCTCCCCTGTCGCATTACCCTCTCTCCCTCTCTCTCTCTCACTCGCTTCCAAAAACCAAACCCTTTTGCTCTCTCCTCTTCGCAACTCCTCATCAAAAGAAGAGCATATAATCCCAAAACCAACAACACAAACAGATATATGTATATATATATATATATATTATTTGTTTATTTCATTTATTAATTTTATAATATTATTTAAGTTTAAATTTATATTTTATATGTATATATATATATATTATTATTATATAATATTTATAACAAGAAAGGAATCAATGGCTTAGTAGGCATCTCTCTCTGTCGCTTCACAATATATATATATATATATATATATATATATATATATATATATATATGGGAACTAATTTTTTATGGGTGTCCATAAATTAAAAAAAAAATTTATGAATTTTTATTATAAGCTATTGGATCTCAATCCAACGATTGATAAATAATAATTATTATAATAATATATACAGTAATTACTATTTAAAAACAGTATAATAAATAATACTATTATTTATTAATGTTTGACATAGATCGTGATCTAACGTCTGATAATCGTATGTGAATATCCACGGAAAAAATAAATATAAATTATTAAATTCTATATATAATCAATGTGGGCTTTGAGATTCGTGCAAAACAAGTGGCCAAAAGAATTAGGGGTGGCAATAATCTGTCTCGACCCGACGCATGGGCATTTATGTCGGTCACAAATAAAAAGGGTTTGGACATAGGTTTAGCCAAATCGCGTACGGTCCCGACTACACAGTTGTCCGATTTCGTCGACGGGTCCGTACATAGAAATTCGACAACCAGTCCCTTTTAACCTCTAAAACTTTAAAAAGTCCTCACAACCTTAGCCCATCTGTTTTTGAAAGCTCTCATTCTTCTAAAAACTTTAAACATCTATTGCTTTTTCTATTAAGACTTAGATTTTTCTATAATTTGAGCTGAGTTTTGGATTATTAATGTACATTTAATGTAATTAAATTATTTTTCAGTAGTAATTTAATATTTCGAACTAACTTAAAAATAACTTATAGAATCTCGTAGAAAAATTTTCGGACATCCCGACAACCCGCTTTTTAAAAATAAACCGGGTTTTGGAGCATATCAAGCTTTTGTCCTGATTTAAAACCGGGCCGAGTCCGGACACAAGTTTTTCTATTTTGATATTAGTAGTCTCAGGATCCCGGTTTTGTCCGGACCCGAATTTTTGCCACCCCTAAAAAGAATAGACGTAATGAAATATTTTATATGGAATTATATGAATTTTATAAATAACAACCCCTCATTTATTATGTTACTCTTAGGTATATATTTATATATATATATAATATATAATAAAAGGGCTAATGGTGTGAGAAATATGGGAAGTGGTGGTGCATGAGATTCTTTAAATTTAATTTTTTTATTTATAGTTTATTTATTAATTTAGAACACAATTGGGAGGTATTCTTTTCACTGAAGAGATGCCAAAAAGGAAAAGTGAACATTGAATCTTTAAAAAGAAAACTTGTGGTTTTCCACCTTGATATTAATCTACCCTTGTATCCATCAAAATCCTCTTAAATAATAATAATAATAATAATAATATAATATATAAAGCAAAAAGTGGTACTAGTGTTTTGGATATGCAAATTTTATTATTTAGATATTTATAATTTTTATATATATATATATATATTTGGGTGAAAATATACTCTAAAGTGTAACAAATGTAAATTTTATTTTTTGTTTGAGAGTGTCTTGTATTTTTCTCTAAACTTTATGATGAATTTTTTTTAAAAAAAATGTTGCATAAACATTATATATTTTTATGTGATAACTCCAAATATTAAATATGGACTTATGGAGTTATAGAGTTATAATATATAGTACAAATATATTAAAAAAATAAGAAAAGGGTGCATATATATGGTGTTTTAAAATACCAATATTATCATTAAAATAAATATTTATAAAATTTATATATTTTTATGTGATATTTATTTAATCTAAATTTATTTAAGAATACTAATTAATTTATATGTGTATATATATATATATATAAGCAATCTTTTCATAGTGGTTAATTTTTGAAGATTGAGGACAAGAGTTGACAATTAGTGAACTTGATTGGTAAACATGCAACTAACAACTACAATAACACATGGTTAAAAATTGTGAACCATGGATGACCTACTTTCAAATTAAATAATAAAATAAATTAAAAACAAACTCTTTTTTGTTTAATTTTGACAAGAGTTTTAGTCTCAATAATGATCATGGTTTTCATTATTTCTTTTTTCCTTTTCTCTTCACTGATTGAATCGTTTTTAAGAAGTTAATTACCCAAAAAAAAGGGCTAGTATTGTAACTTGGTGATGTATTATTATTATTATTATTATTATTATTATTATCCGATAGTATTGACTAATAATAATATGTTTTTGATAAAAAAAATCATAACCCAGTAACATTGACCCCATTGTAATAAGTATTGGTGTAGGACATTCAAAATGTCTTAAATTCAAATCTTACGGAGGTCCCTGATTATAGGTTTGAGCTTGCAACTCGAACTCTGCATCATCCGTAAGGTGCATTAAATGTACACACTTGACAACCACTGTCGTATTTGTGAAATAATAATAATAATAATAATAATAATAATAGGGGTTGGCAATGACATTGAAGTCCGTTTGATTGTTAAATGATGTTGACCTCTCTTTGCATTTTTAAACATATTTTTTTAATATATATAAATATTTTCATTAGATAAGAACTCTCTTTCATTTTCATCTCTATCTTTACTTTTCTTTAAACATTTCTATCATATGCTTCTTATCTCCCTATCACTTTCATCTCAATATATTTTCCTAATATATATATATATATATATATATACGTTTAATAATATTGTTATAATTTAAAAAATAATAATAAGTAAACGAATATAATCATGGAGTATGTCTAAGTTATATGTATGTTTTTAAATATAAATATATTTATATACATATATAACCTTATAAATGACATTGTATTATAAACTTGACAGGAAATAATTAATTCTTTAATAGCAAGAATAACAACCAAAAGTATAAGATTCTAAGAAAATAACACCCAAAGAAAATAATAGTATTCCATTCCAAAGAATAACTAATATAGCATTCAATAAGTTTAGTCATTCACATGCAATAATAAGACATGAGAATGAAATGATATTCTTTAGTACTCACCTAAAATATTTGATAAGAATAGAATTTAACTTTATTCTTTTTTTTCTCATCTTTTCCCAAATAAAACTCACTTAATAACTATTCCTCAAAATAATAAAAAATAATAATAAAGCTAAAAACGTGATTAATTGATGAGTTTAATTAATGAAATTTATTCTTAATTAGTAACATCTCATTCATCATCATCTACAAAGAAAAGAAAAGGAAAAGTTGAAATAAGATATTATTCAATTAATTCACCTAACCAAGATAATATAATTAAGAACTTAATTGAGATTAGTTGAAGTGTTTCCAAGTTATTGGTTTGGACTTGTAATTTTATTAATTCAATCCATGAACTCAATTTGTCAAATTGTTTGGTGATGTATTTGACACCACTTTAATTTTATTTTTTTCATAATTAAATTCAATAAAAGAATGTAGGTAGAGACTTTGATATTTTTTTCTTTTTGAGTTTACTTTTCTAATTAATGCATGCATGCTTTACTTGTGTTATTAAAAAAAAAAGATTAATATGTTCATGTTATAAGTCTTGATTCCTTTTCTTGTGACTTATAATAATATTTTGGACTATTATGAAATAATAGAACGTAAAGGAATTATTATTTATAATAAATTATTAATGATAAAATAATTCTTAGATTAGTTTAGTAGCATAATATTAATAAGAAAGAATAATCATATAACACTAAGATGAATAATAGATGATGCCAAAAATATAAAATAAACCAACTTCATACTTAATCTATTCATAAAAACCGATCATATATTCATCATATCACTCTCAAAACATATTTATTTATTTAATGAAAATAAATAAATTAGACAAGCAAATCAAATAAATTTTTATTAAAAAGAAAAAAAGAAAGAAAAAAAAAGAGCTCAATAACTATCCATATGCACAAAAGTGGGGACCAAGATCAATGAATGAAAAATTGATCACATAGTGCCATCTTGTCTCCAACCCCCACTTGAATGCACTCCATCAAAATTATATTAATAAATAAATAAATTAATTAATTAATTAATTAAAATGTGTACTAAATTAATGTTGATAGAGAGATACGAGTGCATTAATGTACATAATATATATATATATATATATATATAGGTTGATTGAGACTATTGCCGACAGTGATTAAACTTTGGATGTATTTGTCAAAGTATACATCAAAAAATAGTGAAATGGAAATTTCTTTGGTTTTTCAATTCATGCATCTTCATTTCTCTTTCCGCCATTTGAAAACTTTATTTATTCAACTACTACATTTGTAAGGCAATTTCACATTAATGTTATACTATAAAAAAGATTCTTTTAATATATATATATATATATCACAAATATAATAAACAAAAAAAATACAGTTACAAAAACAATATAAACGGCAACGCTAATGAAAAATTATAAAGAAAAATATTAATAAATCTATCCAAATAATAATAATAATAATATTGTGGGAAAATTTTGAAATCATATGGTCAAGCCATTATCTTTTGACTCTTATATCATAAACAATTGTATATTATATATATATATACAAAGAGATGAATAGTAATTTTTAGGATTGTGATGTTGATGTTATGTGAGTATGAAAAGATACCAAGAATTAATTTTAATATATGATGAGTGGAATAAATGATTGACTGTATTTTGTATTTTTTTTTTAATTTCTATCAAATAATTGAGTTTATTGATAAGAATATATGCCAAAAACTTTGAAAAGTATAAACACTGTGTAAATAATTGATTTACTTGAGCATACATCAAATGGATTTAGAATATGATTTAATAATTGAAGGGTGTTCAGTTGCCACTTGCCACACTCTTTAAGAAAGGGACATTACACTAGTCATCACTTTTTCTAAAAATATTTCAATTTTTTTTTTTAGTTTTTATCACAACATGTCTAATCACTCCATTTACAAAATTACAATATTACCTTTTTCATAGGTCAAAAATGACTTATTTAATGGAAATAATAAAAATATTATGGGAAACAAATTAAATTATAGTTTTTAAAAAATAATAATAAGATCACAAATTTATCTGAACTCTACACTGAACTACACTCGTTAGACTATACTTAAAGTTGTCATCTTCTCCTTCATAGCATTATTTATTTCAGATCATCTTTTCTTTTGTAGATAGATATTCCTTTTTTAATTAAATATATAATTTAATCCTCACTCTATATATATATATAATATAATATCTTTTTAAAACTACCAAAGATGATAAATTATATATATTTGTGTGTATAATGAATGAATGTGGACCCAAAAGAGCCAAAAGATCACAATGAATGAAACATAAACTTTTATCTGATTTCATTTCAAAGGCTTTTTCAAGACTTTATGGTACACAATGTCCTTCTCTTGTGGACCATTTTTGGAAATCAGCTTAAAATCTTATTTCCTCATGTTCCTCCACTTTAGAGATTACTGAAAAAAAAAATAAATTTCTAACAATGTTTAAATGATAAATAATTAGATAATGCATGTCATTTTCCCACTCACTTTCATATTATTAGTTATTTAAAATAAAATCTTGTATTTTTTTATTTGAATATATAATAATAATCATAATCTTAATTTAGAATGTGAAAGATACCAATCTCTATCATATTCCAATATATAACACTGAGATAGTAATCACAATCATTCATTCCACTTGCTTCATCTTCACCTTCTTTCCTTTTCATTGATTGAACAACTAAATAAAAATCCTTGATTTTTAATTATACATTCATTTTAATTAAATTCAAGCCTGAAATAATCATATGAAGGTTAATAACAATGAAAAATATCGATTTCTCCACGAAAATGCAACCGATATATATATATGCTCAAAACGGCCATAAGTCACCCCCAGATTGATCGACGAGCCTGGAAATGCAGGGCCGGGTTCTTGCTCTGTGTGACAACCAGACGCTGTAAGGCGCCCTCCGAAGCGTCTCTTTTGGTGGCCCGGCAAATGTCCATTGATACTTGCCTGCCTCGACGATGAGGCATGTAGAGAATCCGACCCCAGCCACCGCCAAGGCCAGCAGCATGAGGTTGATCTTCTGATCCTTCTTCAATGTTTTTCATCGTCATTGTTATTGTCTTCCTGGTGAAACAAGCTGGTTTCTGCAACATCGGAAGGATATAAGACCGGATCCTCTTCGAATGAGATTATGTTATCGTCTTCTGTTTCAAATTGGTCGTCTGCAAACAATCACAAGATTCGAATCAGCCACCGGATTTAGTGTTCGGTCATATCATGCGGTATAAGTGACGATAAATATGTTTGAATAACACTCATTGTACATAGTCACAAGTTGACCATTCTTTACTTGATGTTGTGACCATGTTAGTGTGAACCTATCAAAAAGGATAAAGTTCGAGCCCTTTTATTAAAGTTTTCTCAACTAAAATCAGAACCTAAATAGTCGACTTTTGAGTAAGTGATTTGTGACTCATTATGCATTTTCCAGTCAAATTACATTCAAAGGGGCCACACGTGAATTTTCGTATCTAGTTTAAGTAAAGCAGACAGCTATCAATAGTAAATCTATTGATAATACAATACAAGTGAAAGAAAAATAACAGGCAAGAACTGACACAAGTGATGGTTTAACATGAAACAAATGGACAATCGTTTCTTACCATAATCGATAATAAGATCTTCGGGGTTTCTCTTAGCATGTTGTTCTTTCAATGTTTCAAATTCCATTCCATCAAGCGGCCAAGCTTCCCTGTTTAAAGGTAGGATCAATTAATCAAGCATGTATAATATAAATAAAAAGGCTCATCGAAGAAATAAAATGGATATAGTTAATTAGATTCCAAATATATCAACAACAGCCTGTTTCATTGGCCCCTTGTCATTCTGAAGGGCAAACTGTTCATCAACCTGCTTGATTGTGATAAGCATGAATCCAAAAGAAAAAAGGAGGTCCCATAACAATAAAAAGCCAACTTCAAGCTTTTAATCATAACCAATAATCAATGAGGGAAATGATTGTTATAGGCAAGACTTGCAAACCTATTAAAGTGGACTCTAATAATGAGCACACAAATATCGACTTCTTAAGGAAGAAGACAGATTTTGGATAAAACCGTCTGGTACTTGTGGCATAAAAAACTAATATCCATAATCTACAATGATGGAAAGAAAGGCTAAAAAAAGTTGAGCAATATATCGATTATGACAACCAAGTAATTAGCTCTCAAATTTAACATATAACTAACTGGATATCAAAGTAAGTTTTATGCCCAATATATATCTAAAAGCCTTAATTCAAAGTAGCATTATTTTCTTACTGTGGCCGCTTTCCACGTCTTAAAGCGACAAAGCAGAATTTCTCATCCTCAAAGCCTCGTAATGGTTCACCCTTGGACCGCTGAAAGAAAAAACAAATGAGATGAGAGAGAAAATTAAAGCACTGGCAGACATGTATAGGTAGCTAATAAAGATATTTTTGACTAACATCATTTTGTGTGCAATACCGTAAATGTAAAAAGCCTCAACCAAGATATAGATCTGGCCAAACATTGAAATAAAAAGCCCCACATTGAGCACAATGGACATTTACAAGTTCAAAGAAAGACGACAAAGGGATGAACAGAAACATTTGAAAGTTAAGACAGTGGACCATATGCAACAGTGTAGAAAAGCACATATAACTATCCAGGAGCCAAGTGTTGCTAACTGTTTCCTGTAGCAACTTGAAAAGATGGCAAGGCCTGAGAAAGATGCCCTCAAAAAAGTTGGTGGAGAGGAGTACAGCATGTGTGAATTAGGTATCCGATCCTTTAAATTACAGGAATCTAGTATGAAGAGAACTGGTGGAGCCAATTCTTAAAGGACCTTTTCCATGATAAAAGCACCTATATGAGTGGTCTTCAGATTTTGTAATGCCAGAAGAAACCAAATCATCAACCTTTCTCAATTTGAGAAAGTAATTAGCTTTCTCAGGTGGCACTCAAATGTTATTGTTTAAAGGTTCAATTGTCGTGGTTCTTGTTTATTACACTACAAGCATGCGTCACATGGCAATCCAGTACAAAGAACTCCAGCAAGGTAGGGTGGGCCTGAACTATACAAAGGTATGAGCCAATGCAAAAGGGTTACAGCCAGGTACATGGCCTTTCCCACATATAGAAGTTAAGCAACTGGCCAGCAAAGATTGACCAAACCAAGGTACATTGAGGGTGAATAAGATAGCCAAAAGCCATTGCACAAGGTTATGTTGTGAGTTTGAAGCATGAATAAAATCCAGCCACATCGATAATGTATGGAAAAGTCTCAATCTTTGAAGGTATAATAAGTTCTATCACTTGCTGATAATTAACTGAAGATTCATTTATTGACTTTAAGGTAACAATTAGAATCAAAGTAACCAATTGATGAGGATGAATTTTTTAAAAGAAGATGGAATTAAGAAAAGAAACCTTATATGCATCGTTAGATGAAGTCCTCTCCAGACGCTGAACAAAATGACAGTATTTACTAGTGTTCTCCAATGGGCACCGTCCATCATGAGGACACTGCAGTGATTTTTTTTCTTTTATAAAACAAAATTATTCCAAAAAGAAAAAGGGCTGGGTGAAACATGAATGAGCCTCTAAAAATTAAAATAAAGTCCGCAATTATTCATTCGAACTTACCGTGCAACAACAAATGCATCATTCTCCAAGTTAGCTACCTCAGAGGAAATACTTTTTTTCCACTACAGGGAACTTCACTTTGTGAAATTTTTACTCTTTTTCGGCTTTTTCTTTAAGGACAAATAGATAACAATCAACATATTGATGTACAGTGACTAAAACCGCACAGATGAACTATTTTTAACAAAACAATCAACTCACCCTCTTGGCCATCCATAGGATATATGAACGCATTTGACGTATTATTTTTGACCCATGAGGAGTCCCTGGCTCCAAAAGTACCTACACAAAAATTTCATGCTTCAAAATAATTGACAGTAAGAGCCCAAGAAATGAGATATACATTATTATATAAAAAAATAATAAAAAAAAGAGCAGTATTAATTTGGCCAAATATAAGTAACTTCTAATGGGATGACATTACAACAATTACAAGATTATCAAGCAGAAACCTTTCCACCGATTTGGATGGCAAGTATTTTCACAAGGCTGATCATCCAGAATTTTGATGAATTTTGATTTCAATATGTCAAAGATCTATCTCTAAAGCACCGTAAAGAGCTTTATCAAAAGGTAAGGCAAATGATTTAATTGTGTAGCCACCATGATCTGTGAACTTTTGTACTAATGTAATATATTAACAGACAAAGAAAAAATTGTTTCCAAATGCTCTTTTTTTGAGAAAGAGCTGAAGGAGCAGCTAATTATAAGCATAGATACCTAACTCACTAATGAGAATATGCAGAGTTTAACCAAACCTGCATCCAAATGGTCTACCTGAGGAACATAAGCAGTTAAACCAAAAAATCATCAGGCTTTACAATTCCTATGCAGAAGCATGAATTTGTCCAATCAGAGTAACAAAGCTGACATTTGGAAAATATGGTAACTATGTAGACAACTACGCAAACATGAAATATCGTAATTCAACCTGATGGCATGTTGACAGCATTAGAAATGATATGTAAACCAGGTTAGAAATAATCATACCAGGACATCTTGTGTGAGATCCCAAAGTTGGCGTACTATAGTAATCCGATCTCTCAAGGATGGTATCTCCCCAAGCGCATAAGACTTCATATTGAAATCATAAATAACAGCATTAAGATTAGATGGTATCCACCCAAGCGTATAAAACTAGCTAAAGCATTCACAAGCATGAGTTTCTCATATTGACAGAATTGTACAGAAGAGCATAATTAATAAATATTTTAGTTAGTAAAAAAGATAAACCTATACTAGTCACTAGGTTTAAAAAAAAGATAAACCATAATGTATAAGATCCCAAACATATGTTTCAGTTCATATCATGAGGCAAATACACTGCAATTCCTTCTGATTACCAAAACAGAATCCAAATATCATAATAATCATAATAAAAAAAGGCCAGAAAAACCATGGGCAAGTGCCAAAACAAGTGAGGTTTGTGCCACTCTGATAAATGTAAGCAAACTAACATTCATATTAGAATAACCATCGTGACTAACATCTGTTTGGTGCACCAAGATATTCCAGCCATGCCATATGAGAGCAGATGTAATCAGAATTCTATGGGATAAAGAGGAATATGGTAGACAGCAACTTTGGTGTGTGAAAACAGTGAATATACTTTGTTAATTAATAAGAGGTCTGATAAAGAGCTTATGGAAAACATGGTTGTTATTCCTAACCATGAAATATTATAATAAAGAAACAAAAAGTATCACATATTCACAAGATGACTATGCCCTTGGATGGAGTTGACTCCATGCCCTAGAAACTATGATCACAAAATTTCAATTAAACACCATGAAAATCTTCCAAGCTATAAAAGGCTTATAATCATGCAATTTATACAGTAAAACCATTCAATTTAAAGGACAAATATGAAGTATTCTGCAGTGCATGGTAAAAGATGGCTGGTTTAGCCAGTTTCATATTTTCAGAATATCACAAATCATATGCTTCAGGAAGCAATCAAAGAGAAATAAAGACTTTACAAATAGAAGAAAACTTAGAAAAGAAGGAAAGATCACTGATGAAAAGAGAATCCCAATCATGAAGAGCACTCACAGAGATTACAAGGTCATGTGCTCTGTCACGCTTCTCAAGTTTACGGTTCAACGCCTGAATACTATCATAGCTATGGATAAGTGGCAAGTTTTTCAAATCTACACCAAAAGCAACAATATCATGTGAGTCAACTACTACCATCTCAATCAAATGCTTTAAAATCTTACACCTAAAGCAGAAGACACAATTCCTGACCGATTACTAATACCAGACTAAACATTCAAGTAAACAAAGTATATACTTTCCATGAGGCTAAAATAAATTCCAAACTATCCATGCATGTGTTATGCTAAAGATACTAGAACAACCGTTTCAAAGAAAGTAACAAGCACAACTAGTACAAGTATGAAAAACTAAAATATGAGATGTTGTCTCAGACTTGATTACCTCCTAAAAGACTTTGTGCTGCTCTTTGCATAGATTTAGACGGCTCTACCAAGTTAACCCTCTCCAAAGACCTTGGCCAAACTTCTCGCATTGCCCTGAACAATCAAGAGCATCAAGAATCAAATAAAACAATAGGACCAAATAACAAGATCACAATCAACAAAAAATCCATAAAATTTTTAATATGATTACCAAAGGGCAGAACCTGGTCCAGCTCCAAAATCCAAGACACTAGTCGGCGAGAAACCCGGCAGCCTTTGCCGCACCTGTATCACAAAAAAACAATCATAAAAAAAACCGTTCTTTTCAACAAATGGAATACCTAATCCTTATATCAAAACAAAAGGAGCAATTTTTGGACCTCTTTGAGAACCCGATGGCAAGCGGAGTAAACTGCGGGCATGCGAGAGGCCACATAAGCAACAGTCTCATCCTCCTGATACTTGAAACCAATGTCACCATAAGATGACTTGATCTTCCAACGTCCAGAACGATCATCAAGAGACTTCATTGGGTCATCAACGAGTTCCCGAGAGGCAGAGGCCGCGAGCTGGAGGTTTGTCTCCTTGATGAGGTTGAAAGACTGGGAGAGAAGCAGCACCTTTCGATTCATATGCGCCAACTCCCTCTCTGAAACCCATTCAAGACAAACAATCAGGCCAACAAAGAACGAAGAGAATGAGGTGATTGGGAGAAAGCGAACGACCTCTGAGGAATTTTTTGATAGCGCGGCGAAGAGAGAGAGGGACGAGATGGATGCCCTCGGATTGCTTCGCCGCGGCACGGAGAGTCTCCGGGTTGAATAGCTTCGTTGTCATCGCCATTGGAGCCGAGCTCGAGCTCGAGATCGAGATCGAAAGAAGAAAAAACTCAAAAAGGGTTTCTAGGGTTTTAGGGCGGAGGTGATGAACATTATGGGCCTTGATTTGGGCCTTTGTAGTTGTTAGGCCTGAGCCCATATAATAATTGAGCCCAATAATTCCCATTTACTTTTTAATTTCCTTTTTTTATGTAATATCATGTAATTATTTATGGTTTGAATTATTTTGAAATTAATAAATAAAATTTATATTATTTATAGGCAATGAATTATGGGATTTATTATAGAAGATGCACTAGAAAAAAAATCATGTATTATTAGTATTACCAAAAAAAAAGGACATAATTAACTTATAATTAAATTTTAAATTTTATGTGAGAGATTTTTTAGCTTTTATATAAATATCATAATTAAATTTTTATTTATAATATCTAATGACTCTAATAAAATTTAAGAATTTTGTCAATGTTTATTAGCACCGAGTTTCCGACATAGAGTGTTCGTGCCCTTATAAAAATATAAATAAATTCAAACCTTTCCTCCTGACATGATTTTGTCAAAATAAATAAACAAATAAGAATTTTTGAAGGTGCTAATAAAATAAAACAACTTTTGCATTTAAAAATTAAAAATTTCATCATCTCATTCTAATGCTAAGCATTTTTATCAAAGATAACAACTAAGATTTGAGTATTATTAATAACATTATTATTATTATAAGAAGAAAAAGGAATGAGTCTAATTAAGAGCATAGTGACAAAGAGACAGTCAAATAAACAGCTCCCATGATTCACTCATATCTTGTTCTCTTAGAGGCAAACCCTAATCTATGTTTTAATATACAAGTAAACAAAAGAGATTTGGTTGTCAAGTGCCACTAATGAAAAACCTTGCTAATTAAATTAATGAAATATTATTATCATAATCACAAGTTTAATTTAACTAATTGACTATTTGTGGTGGCAAACATGGTTGTACATGAGACAACAAAAGGGAGACACTCATTTAACTTAACCTAAAACCAAGGGAAAAGGTCCCCACATTTGAATGGCTTCCCCTTTTACTGCCTTGCATTTGACTACCTATCACTATATATATATATATATAATTAGTCTAAAGTTTTAACTTTATAGTTTTACATCTTTTGTTATGTTCCATTTAAGATGAATAAAAAAAGCAATATAATTCAAGATACACTTTATATATATATCCTCTAAAGTTTATTATGTATGTCCTTTATTTTATTTATTTTATTTTTTTTTGCATATGTAGTCTTTAATTTGCATGACTATATCAATAAATTATATTATTAAATGTTGAATAACTAAAAGGCTTATGTATATAAACTTACAAAAAAATTTAGTGGTCATCAAGTTGATATTTTCCAATATATATACCCTTAAAAAACTTATGTACATTTCTTATTTTGAGGAGAAGAGTTATCTTAAATGTTAAGAATAGATTACACATTTTAAATTTTTTAATTTTTTTTTAATTTGATGTATAATAATACTTTGTCAACCTTTCAACGGCAAAAGAGTATGCATGCAAGAAATATATATATTGAGGGATATACATATGATTCTAATTTTATTAGGGTATACACACACTAACTGATATTGTTTTATTAAAAGAAACAGTAATATATAATTTAAATTTCCAATGGTAATTAGTAAATAATGTAAATTTTGAGATTTTATTTGCAAGATGAACTTTAATTAATCGTTAAGAGAATGAATTAAAAAAAAATTAAAAAAAAAGGAGAAGCTTTGCATGGGAATAGCATGTGGTTGGTCCACCAAGAGCTGTGATTCACTGTGCCAACTCATCTTTAAAAACAAAAAAGCAAAGCATCCTAAGCTCGCTTAATTAAATAAGTGCAATTAATTAACATCTTAATCATGGTCAAACCTCAGTCAAACCATCATCAGGAGAGTGATTAGTGGTGGTGTTTAATGACAACATTGCGCCGAAAGACACCTCTCCAAAACAAACATAAAATAAAACTCTGATTAATTAGTGTTTGAATTGAAACACTTAAAGATAACACCTAGTGTGTGTTTCTTCTTGAATTTTAATACATATATTTATATTTATATTAGGGTTTGGAGAGGAGAAGCAAGAGCATATGGGCAAAAATCTAAGTGTGAATAGGTTTTTGTTTGAGTTTGAAGTGATGGGAAAAAGAATTATAAAAGAAATGTTTGTACTGAGTTCATGTGAAGAGGATATGGATGATCAGTGAGAGACCATTTGCATGTGAAATAATAAAAGTTTGGTTCAGTGTGCATGCATGGTAGCCAGAGATTGTTTATTTAATTATATATACATATATTGTTTTATTAATGTAAGCATGTTACATGAGTGAGGGTGATGTGTCCATATTAAAAGTAAATTAATGTGAAATTAAATTGAGTGTTGTTACATATAAATTTGGAGTGAAGCAAAGTAATTGAGTTTATATATATAATGTCAACTTAATTATATATGAGACAAAAGGCAATTCTTTTTGTAGGAATACTTTTATTTTAATTAACAAGATATCTTTTCATGTCTTAATTTCTAAGAAATCTATTTGAGACTTGTATAACAATGCTTATAACTATACTTTTTGCTTTTGCCAAAAGGAGTTTGGAGTATATTTCCATAAAAAAGACCATGTAATTTTTTTCCAACTTGAGTTACTTGGTACATAATATGAGCCTACATAAAGGCCTTTTGCATAAATAATATCATAGCTCTCTCCATTTGTCATCATAAAATAAGGCATGCTTCCTCAGTACCAAACTTAATTTGTTATATATATATATATACAGTGTGTGTATGCATGTGTGTATTTCATTCACAGTACATATAAATATATAAATATATATATAAATATCTGACACAAAAAAACACCAAGTGAGATGAGTTGTTTTGGTTTCTATAAAAAATAAGTTTTGGGGAACTTTTTAGACATTCAAATGCTCTTATTAATTAACAAAAAGGAAAAAGAAAAAAAGAAAGAGAAGAAGAAGAAGTTACTCAAAATGAGGGAAGAGAGAAGCTAAGTAGGCAAAAAAGTGGAACAAAAAGCAAAAGCAAAGAGATGATGCAAAAGACTTTTTATATCATTCCATCCTTGTGCATGACAAACATAAACAAAAAGAAACCCCCTACCTATCTTGTTAATTATCTCCATATTGATAATATATAAAATATTATAAATATATATATATATATATATAAAAACAAAGCTAAGCAGAAGCTCTGGCTCCAAAAAGAAAAAAGAGAACATACAAAAAGGATACTGGTTTCTATTACATTGATGATGACAATATAGAATCATGTCAGTAATGAAAACAAACAGCAAAAAGCAAAAAGATTGTTAGTCTCTTTCTTTCTCTCTTTCCTGTCAAACATCTTCTCCTTGTAATATTTCATTTGACAGACTATGTCAGCACCCACCCCCACCACCCACCACCACCACCACCACTTCACTTCTCTAGATCTCTCTTTCTCTCTCCATGCAAATCTATCATCATTCTATCCCATAAATGGGTGTCTGAACAAGCCCCATGTTTGTCTTTCCAGTTTCATACTGGTAATAAGCAGTTGATGAGTTTGGTGCAACTGCTCCCCAGTTTCCAACATAGTTGTTGTTTCCTTCATAGTATGAAGATGATGATGTTGTTGCAGTACTTCCATATGGCATTGAATTACAACTACTACTTTGTTCTTGTTGTTCTCCAACCATCCCATTGTTGTTCCAAACATAGCACCCTGATCCATGTCCCATCATGTTATTCTGCTGATCATGTGAACTACTCATGAAACCCATATTAACACCATTAGAGAACACACTAAACCCTAATGCACCATTACTGCTATTTTGCTGCTGCTGCTGCTGCTGCTGAAGTGCAAGAAAGGACCAGTAATCCTGATCTGATGATTTCACAGGCAAAGCAGCAAAACCAATAGACGATGAAGCATCATGACACTCAATTGATTGTTTAACATCAATGCTAAGAGCATCAGAAGATGAAGAAGATGATTCTGATGTCTTTGAACCCTTCCCTGTCATGCCACCTATAGGTAGATTACTATTAATGATACTCTTTATATCATATCGGCTCATATCGAAGTTCGTCACCGCATTAAGTCCTCTAAACTTAATAGCAGCAATATCATACGCTTCCGCTGCTTCTTCTTGCGTACCTAAATCAATTATCACTTCCACATCAGTTAATTTACACCATAAAATACACACACACACACACACATATATATATATATATATATATATATAAACAAGTAAACAAATATGTATATTGTACTCACTGAAAGTTCCTAAATAGAGGTCCTTGTTACCAGCAACTCTGCCAATTCTTGCTTGCCATCTTCCATGTTGATGGTGTCTAAATTTCAAACATAATTATTATATATATAAATTAAATCAATATATATATATATAAGAAAAATAAATTAAAGAAACCTTGTGACTCCTCTGTAAATGGAAGCGCCTCTGGAGAAGCCACTGCTCTTCCTGCATGGAAATACTACTACGTGACTACGTGCTCTATATATTTTACATGCATGGTTTTGATTATAAAGTAATAAATAGAGAAAAACCTCCGAAGAGAAGCTACAAACTCTTGTCTGGTCATGTTCTTCATCTCTTCAAGCTCTTTCTCGTAGTTTGATACCTGTTTGATTAGCAAGAAAAGCGTATAAATATATGTATATTTATTATTATTATTATTATTATTATTATTATTATTATTCCCATTATGACCTTGAAGTAGGGGTATTTGAGGAACATACTGGAAAGTTAGTGGTGGTCGTCGGACCCCAGTACTTGAGCGCCGCCAGGTCATACGCTCTCGCTGCTTTGTCCTCCTTATCATACCCACCTATTTTTTTTTAAAAAAAATAAAAATAAAAATGGAATTAAAATTTAATTATTTGAATTTTTCCAAGAAAAGAAAAAAAAAAGGAAACACGAGGATGGGCAATGGCATACCCAAGTAGACTGGGAAGGACAGGAAACGGACAACAGGTCCCAACCAGAACATGCCACGTGTCCGACAACCAAATAAGCGAAGCGCACGTTAGCAAAAACTTACTGTCAAAAAACTAAAGTACACCGGAAAACTCATATTAGTCCCATACCTTGTCTTCCCTTCCGGCTTTGCCCTTCCCGCCGGCAACTATTATCCCATAGATGCGCTTCATACCTCCCCGTCCACCGGTGTCTGCCCAAAATACCCCTATAACTTCCCCAAACTCCAAAGTCCAAACAAACACACACACACACATATATATATATAATGGGTGTGAAAAAGATGAGATTTATATATATATATATATATATATATACCGGGTGACACCGCGGTAGATGGAGGTGCGTTGGCCGAAGGTATCAACAGGACGGCGAGCATCGGCAGGAGCAGGAACAAGAGCATCAGTGGCTGCAGAGACGGTGGAAGAGTCCGGCCGGAGTAAACCGGCAGCAATAGACTTCAAGTCAGAAGCATCATAGTGTCCTCCTTCAGTTGGAAAAGCTCCTAAAAAATCTTCCAGCTTTGGCCCTTCTCTCCCTCCCATCATCTCCACCTCTCCTCCTCCTCCTTCCTCCCCTGTAAAACATCAAGTTGGTCATTGATCAGAAAGACAACTTCTTTATATAATCAAAGATATATATATATATATAGATAAGTAGATAGAGAGAGGGAGAGAGGGACCATGGGGAGAGGAGGAGAAGGCTTCAAGAAGACAAGGTTGATGGGAAAGGGAGAAGGCAAGCCAGTTGTGAGGGTTGTCCATGTCCATGGTTTGGGGAAGAGTGAGTTTTGTTGGGAAGATGGAGGAGAAGGTTTTGTTTGTTTTGTTTTGTTTTTACTTGGGAGAGGAAGAGAAGAAGGGAAGAAGAAGATATAGAGGTGGTGAAGAAGGAAGGGTATAATGGGAATAAAAAGTTTTTAGAAAGAGATTGAGAGAGAGAAAGACGAAGGCACGGAACCCTAGAGATGGGTATTTTTAATGGAAGGTGAGAAAAGGAGTGATATGTAATAATAAGAAAAGTTAGGGGGGTTTTAGGAAAAGTTGAGGGGCAAGTGGAAGCATTACATGGGTTACTCTTGGCGGTCATAGCTTGACCGTGCATGGAAAGCAAAGAGATAGGAAATGGTGTTGGTGTGGTGTTCCTTTCGACCACGTTAAGCATGGTTTATAGTGAATTTCTTTTATTTTTTTAATTATTTTTTTAAATTTTTATTGAATGGGATATCGTTGTTTGTTTCGTTGTTTTGGAGCGGGAGTAGGATAAGGGTAATGGAGGGTGGAGGAGCAAGAGAAGGGGAATGGGACACGTGGACCAATGAGGTGAGGAGAGAGAGGATGGAATGCATGCGATGCCACGTGGACTAATATGGGAAGCCGCATTCTTTGCGCGTTTGGAGAGGTGTCTGGTCACCGGCCCGGTGAGTTTACCGCTGTGTTGGCATGAATAGAGAGTATTGTTACTATTACTGGCACAAGGGTGCGTTGTATACCAAATTATTTAATACTTACCAAATATAAAAATAATAACGTTTATTGCCACGTGGAATATATTCGTTAGTTTTAGCGAAAAAATTTCTAAAACTTTAAAATTAAATATTAAATGTCTTAAATGAGTATTTTGAATATATGTTTTTTTATTTTAAAAAAAATTGTAATGTTACTCTATTTTTTAAAAACTTTTTTTTATGTATAGATTGAAATCATTTATTTCATCTAAAAAATCATATATTTTTCTTTCATTCGATCGATGTGGCAATATCGAAATTGTTTCGATGAACTAATGATATTAAGGGTGGCAAAAACTAATTACTTCATTTACTTCAATTGGCTAAAAAAAAGATAAAAAGAAAGCTATGCCAGCAATATCATGCATCATCTTATCATTCTTATTTATTTTATTTTTTAAAAATAAATTAATGATATTTATAAATGATAAAAAAAACTATTGCATGATTCTTTTTTCTCCATCATGAAAAGGAAAGAACGAAGGCAAGATTGAGTTGGGACCTCATCTTAAAGAGAGCTAGAATCCAAATGAAAACCATCCCTCTCCACCATTAATAAATATATAAATCAACATTTGAGTCACAGTGTCACATATGTATGTCTTCATCATTGAGCCACAATTTATTATCAATAGATGGTCATTAATCTCTAAGTTAATGTTCAAACTCTAATTAATAATAATAATAATAATAATAATAATAATAATAATAATAATAATAAAACACAAGTTCCGATATGTTGTTAAATTTCTCATATAATACTAGTCATTAAAATGTTCCACGTAAATCCATGCATGCATGATGCATGGCATAGTACATTTGTTGCCTCGAGATGTGAACTAGTTTTTAGATTGAGCGCTTACCGGCCATGAGATCCATTCTTTTGTTTGATTGTTACATTTGAAGGATTATATGGAATAGTATTTAGATATAAAAATGCTTTTTAGGTCTAGGAATATATATATATATATATAAGGACCCATCATCTAGGGATGTTCCTAGATTTCAAATATATGGATGTCCATATTAGTTCGGATGGTAATTTGACGGCTCTTATCATTATAAATAGTAGAAACTGCGTTCTACAGTGTTGTACAACGATCATGAACAGTAAAAAAATATACATTGTTTATATAAACAATCAACCATCTGTTTTTAGTTATTTAATATATATATATATATATATTTGATTTAAACAATTTCATTTATATCAATTAAACAGGAAATTAAAGTTAATAATGCTGGATATGAAATATTTTAATAATCTCGGATATAAAAATATTCGCACGACCATATTTTGTCTCATGGCAGATCGATCCCCTTACGTGAGGGTGTTCGCATCGAATGTCGAGCGACTGGGCTCCCGAGTTCGATCTCCATCCCGTGAAGGTGAGAGCGTGATTTCGCAGTGGTAGTCGCTCCCCACATGTTCGTCTCTGGGTTTTAGCGCTTATCGCCTTTCTAAAAAAATATATTATTTTAATATTATTTAGAATAATATTTTAAAAAATCTCTCTACTCAATTATTCAAAAATAAAAAGAAAAAAACTTAACAATATTGAATTTTTTTACATTATACCTTCATTATAATATCAACCGATCGAATAAAAACATGAAAAATGACATAGTATGAAACCATTTAACATGATTTAAAATATTTTAAAAACCCATCATTACTTCAAAACCTTTTTTCTCTGTCAAATCAAAAATTATTTTCTTTCTTATACAAACAAAATTCTTGGTAAATTTTTAATTAAAACACATACAAAAAAAATGATTAAAACGAGCTCTAATTCAAGCTCTTATTAAGTGTTTGAAAAAACATAGACAAGGAGAGCCCTACCATGAAAGTTACTATATAAATAAATATATATATATTTATTTTCTTTATATATATATATTAATTTTTTGTGGGGTCGACGGATATCTTAAGATGGACCACCGTGCACCGTCCGTTGGAAACGATCAAAGTGATATATATGAATGGGGACCACTAGATGATAAAAAAGTAACTTGATGACATAGATTTATCATTTCCACCGTATGATCGTGATCATGCGGTCATTCCGACCGGATGGCCCCCAACCGTCAGATTTCAGATAAAGAGAGAAATTTCTTGGAATAAACGGTGGATCCCACTCTCAACACTACCTAATCTCCATCACGTGCTTTTTTTGCTGTCTCTTATCGGATTCGGGTCTCTTAATTTTCCCAACCCGAATCCGAACTCTCCATCCATCATTGATAATGCATTCATTATTTAAATTAAATATCTCATCCCACATTATTTGATTCATCATAATATTTACAAATTTGATAATAATAACATATAACCATATTTATTATTTAAAAAATATATAATAATACATGATAAAATTAGGAATATTTATCTTACAAACTAATAATGTTTTAAACTCAAAAATTAATTATGATTATCATTAAAAAAAAAGGGTAAAAAAATAAAGTAGTGAGGGCATCCAATGGTGGGGATAAAGGTCAAAGGGGGATCGGACGGTGTTGGGGCCTTCATAGATGATTAATTTCTATTCTTGTTTGATCGTACTACGGTCATACTACATCATTCCCCCCACCACTCATCTATCTCACCTTTTTCTTTTTTTATATTCTTCCTATTTTTCCATTTTTAATAAATAGGAAAATTAAATTGATTTTAAAACTAATATAATTTTTTGAAAATAAATTTGAGCATTATAAAGGTTTAGGTAAACATTGGTGTGGTAAGTTTAACTCTTTCTTAATGTGGGGTGGTAATGTGTAGTTTGTTGTGGGTGCAAGCCTACAGCTCAAAGCCCGTATCAGTAAAATTTTTTTAAATTTTGATAATCAATTTTTGACCCATGTAGACACCTGTGAATGTCTTTATAGCAATAGTCATTAGATTTACATCAAACAACTACTATCAATTCATATACAGTACCAAATATCATTAAAGAGTGCTTAACATCGATTATATGTAGTATAAAAACAATAAATTCATACATAATTTTTTATACAAGTAATAGTTATTGGATGATGATTCAATAGTTATTATTAAGTATTATTGAAAAACAGTAACTCTAAAGAGATCTGCGCGATATATATGGGCCGTGTCATGTGAACAAGGAGGAGCTAGAAAGGCATAAGCACAATATATATATATGAAAACAATAATTATGTAATATTTTACAATATCCAAGGCCATACCAACTTGGAAGCTAAACTTCAATCATGAACATCATGTTCAAATACGGCAATGCATCCAAAGTTTGACATCAAACTATATTATTACCCATTTTATTGAAGTGCTAATTATTTATTCAATATTATTTTAAAAAATTAGTAAACCTTTAACATTTTATTCATCAACTATATATATATATATATTAAATAATAATATATTGAAGATATAATGTTATCAACTATATATATATATATATATTCATTGCACGTGCGTACACGTGTGAAACGGGACACGTGTGAAAGAAGAGGGTAGGAGGAATGGGCGTGGACGGTGACGGGAACCAACGGTCAAAGATTGGTTAAACAAATGGAGAATGGTCAGTGAAGGAATCATTCCCCACGTTCCTAACCCTAACCCCTTCATAATTAACCCTCTTCACACCCTCTTCATTCTTATATAATTAATCTCTTTTTCTTTTTTTTTGCTTTCCACCCCCTTGAACCAACTCTAATTTTACTTTTACCCCTTTAATAATAAAATTCACAAATAAAAATATTTGCATGTTGTTTTTGTATGTCAAAATTTTATAAAGAATTGAACCACTGTTGCAATAGTCTAGCGATAATAATATTTAACTCAAATACGAAAAATCTAGGATCTTTACTCTTTCTTAATGTATGATTAAAAAATAAAGAAATGTACAAAAAAAAATTAAACAAGTGTATAAATAGTACCTAAACCATTGTATATTTCTCTAGATTGGAGGTGTTTTAAATTTTTTTTACTGTTCATCAAATCTCAGTAGACCTGTAGCTAACATGTGTGCAATGACATAGCTATTAGATTTGAATCCAATAATTGAGCTATAGATATTAGTAGGTTTTTATATAATAATGCTGGTACATGATTGATCACTTATATTAATATATAGAGAGAGAATTAATTTTGATTTAATTAATTTATTTGATTTTTAAACTAACAGAGATTAAACAAATAAAGATTACTTAAAATTCTAATATGGTCATAATTATTTATACTATAAATTTTATTAAATTTTTTAATCGACTACTCACTAAATAAATATTTTTTTTATTATTATTTAATAATTTTAAATTTTACTAAGCAATCATTCTCTCATTATATTCCATATATCAATAAAATAAGCGTCAGTAAATATGTAATATTTTGTCAAAACCATTTAATTGAAGTTGCTAGAGACATCAATATGGGTTTTTAATATTGTGCGTAAAATGGTGAGAGTTTAAATTCTCATCCATGAGGTGAGAGCACGTCCGAAAAATTAACTCATGTACATATACGTAAGTGTAAACATAAGGATGAAAAAGATTATGAGGAAAATCAGGGGGCTAAAAAGAAAAAGAAGCACAAATAAGAAAAAAGGAAAAGAGTAGAATAACCGCAGAATAAAATAAGCAAACTCGTACCTTACGTCTCTTTGCACGTGTCACCGCCGATACGCTGACCACATCTGGCCACGTGGCGCCCGCATCGCACGGAATCACGTGAGGTGGTGCGCACCACGTGCGATCCGCACGTGCGGACGAACGAGTATCCAAAGGGTCGCAGAATCCGGTCAAAAGAAAGGAGGGTGGTGGTCACGTGGGATAGTTTTTAAATAAAAACACAGTGAAAAATTAAAAAGGTTTTTAATGGATAAAAGCCACATCATTCAGTACTAAGAATGGATATGGATGCATAAAGTTAAATAGTAAGATGATGGTGGTGGTGTTAGGCTAACTATAAAACCTTAATTTAAATTTTATGTGAATTTTTAATGTTTTTTTTAATGTTTTTTTGTTGAGATAGTGTTTGTTTCATTGATTTGTTAATTGGAAAGTTTAATAGTTGCCATGTGCCTTGCCACTAACCTCACTACATAAGTCATGCGGCAAATTAGGGTTAGGGTTAGGATTAGGGTTAGGGTAGTTTAGTTTGTGTGGAGGGACGTTTGTTATTATAGTTTATTTTTAATTTTAAAATGTTATAATGTTTTATATATGTTACTTTTGAACTATGGAATTGGAGTGGTTTTTTATGTCTTTTATGTGAGTATTCAGAAAAAACAACACATGTTAATAATTAATTTTATTTAATATATAAAATGCAGAAAAAATAAAGTGATAAAAATATTGTAGATTTTTTTTTCATTTAAATAAAAAGAATAAACTTACATAAAAAATATCAGAATATTAATGATAGTTAAATACAACATTCTTAGACTAATTACAAATTTTAGTTATCAGTTTCACAAACTTATTTAAAAAATATTTATTGAAAAGTATCAAATGAACTTCAAATGATAAAGCCCATTATGTAGACGGGCCTTATTAGGAAAAGGCCCAAGTAATGGTTTAGATTCATTAGTTTCTCATTACTTAAATAACGTCCCTTCTTGATAAGCAAGGTTATATTATTATTTCAAAAACCTACACATAGCCAAGAGGTACCACTGTGCCTTATGAATAAGGGGTCATGAGTTTGAACCCCTCAATTTACAATACACAGGTCCCCTTGTGAGAAGTACGTGTTAGGTCCGTGAAGAGTATGTACTTTTCAGTCATTTCAAAATTGCATGATAGAGGAATTTATCCTTTAAAGATTTACAAACCACCTTTAAATAATGCACTTCTGTACTTGTTTGTCTATCTACATCTTTTTTCTACTAGGAAAATAAAGAATATAAACTATATTAATGTCCTTTTTTCCACAAGGAAAATAAAAAATAAAAAACATGTTAATGTTACAAGATAGCAAATAATGGCACGATCATGTATATACATGAGTTAATATGTATAATATTAATGATATATACATGATACTCAAAATTATACACATGATACTCAACATCAATTGGATGAACAAGACTTGTATATAAATCTAAAGCTTCTCTTGAGTAATGGCTTGAAAAAACAACCATTGCATTGTGTTGAAGAATTTGTCGAGTCATGCATTAGCGATAAAAGCTTATCTCGATGATGTTGTCGAGCTATTCTTGCACTTTCAACTGCCGGAGGAGGGCTAAGAACAGGTGAAAATTCAAGATCTGGTGTGTTTTTGGACTTCCCGGGTTGAATTTCCCATTCAAATGGTATTTTACCACATTCTCTATAAAATATCACCGATGAGCCATTGGATGTTTTTTCATGAGTGAGGAGATGAGAGACAACAAGATCATCTCTTTGGAATGAAAAGGGTATACCGAAGTTGTTTTGCTTTGGCTCTTCCTCATCATACTTCTTCATTGTATCTTCTTTTCAAGTTGTGAGGATATGAGGCTTGTATGGATGTGTATATATGCAGGTAAGAAGGAAGATATATATATATATTCAAGGACTTAGAGAATTAAATTAAGTTATATGTGCAAGCCATGCTACAATGCATGGAGTGTTTGAGAATGCATGAATTGTTGAAGTTGTACTTCACTTAATCCTCTTTTTCTAGTTGAAGTACCAAGAAACTTAGGAGAACAAGTATTCATATGTCATAGATATATATAGGTAACAATATGACATTGAAGAAAAAAGCTTTTGGGAGAGAAAAAATGTCGTATGTTCATATTATCATTGTACAGTATACAAGATAACTTATAGCCAATTAGTTGCAACTTAAGAAAACTACACTAATTTAGCCTAGTAAAAAATCTATACAACAACTACCATACATAACATCACTAATTTAGAAATCACCATATAAAGCATCACTAATCTAGGAAATAATCAATTATTGACATAACTTTCGATAGACATGTATAGGTTTCTATTAATGGGGATGCAGAGCATGATATTGATTAAATGACACCAAGAGTCAAAGAAAGTTGGTGGAAATTTATGGTAAACTTCTGCCACCCTGTTTACTAATCTTGAGCAATTAATTGCTTTGCAACCAAGTCATTAACTGACTTTAAATTGATTACTATTTTAGGAGATTAAATGGCTTTTGGATTTAATGAAAAAGGTTTGAATGAGTTTTATGAATGGGTGGATTGATAGATACATAACTAAAACTTTGAGTAAATATTTTCTTTCATTAATGAAAATGGTCATTAATTAAACAAGGTTTGAATGAGTTATATGAATGGGTGGATTGATAGATACATAACCAAAACATTGAGTATATATTTTCTTTCATTAATAAAAAGGGGTTTGAAATGAGTTTTATGAATGGATGGATTGATAGATACAAAAACTATAACTTTGTGTAATTATTTTCTTTCATTAATGAAAAAGGGTCATTAATGAAAAAGGATTTGAATAAGTGTTATGTATGGGATTGATAGATACATAACTAAAACTTTAAATATTTTATTTCGTTTATTTATATCCATTTCATCCGATCTAACTGTTAGTATAACTACATTATAATTGGCATGATTTGACATATAGTCAAGATGACGTGGCAACCTGTGTGATGTGGCACAATTAATGATATGGCAAGGCATGATGACATGGTAAAGAGTCTTGACTTGGAGGCAAATATCTTGAAAATCTTGGTGGAGCTATTTTTGACAATGTGTTACAACTTGAAGACAAGATCATATCAAGACCATATTTAGGTGATTTGATTGAAAACTAAATATGGATGTAGCTTAATTGAAAAAATACCTATCAATGGTATGATTGAAGACTATTGATGGTATGATTTGAAGAAACCTTAATGAGCATGATTGAAGACTATTAAGGGCAAGATTTGAAGACATGCCTATTGTTGGCATGATTGAGTTTATCGATTGAAGATCTATTCTTGAGAAGAGTTAAAGACCAAAAACTTGGGTGAATTGAAGATCAAGTTTGACAAGTTTCGTGAAGACTCACAAGGACGTGCACCCCTTGCGAGGGACGTGCGTGATAAGTGAACCGAGGAGGTATGCTAGTTGTCGGCAGTCGGGATCAGGAGATTTGGCTGCACCCACTAGGACTAAGCAAGACCAGGAGATTGATGGGTTTTGAGGTCGTCCGCAACGTAATCCGTAACTCGGTCAAGTCGCAGTCGGTCATGTCAGAACTTATGTTACAACAGGAGTTGCAACAGCTAATTTTGGAAAGTTTTAAATTAGTAGCCGCGGAGATTATAAAAGAGGTATGTGCTATATTTGGGACGTTGAGGCGTCCATATAAGCTACCTTGCTCGAAAATTGTGGATATCACCTGTGGAGGAGAGAGTGTGAGCACTAGACAATTTAGAGAGGGTAGTGATCTTTGTTGTTGGGAGAGTGAGTGACAAGTGTTTGTACTCATCTATTTTTCACCTATTTTAGTGGATTGTTTATCTCCGGGCTTGGCCCCCCAGACGTAGGCGAGTGGACACCGAACTGGGTTACTAATCTTGTGTGTCTCCTTCTTGTTTGGTTTGTGTAAGCTTTCTATGAGTATTTGAGTGTCCTCTAAACCACAAACCACATCGGCGGAACTAACACTAACAAATACCATAGTTGTTATTTTTTATTATTATTCATATATACATTGGTATTAATTATAAAACTTAAATGTTTTAAATCTAGATGAAATAAGTTTTTATAAACCAAAATAACCTTTCAAAATAATCTTACATCAACAACAAACTTGTATTAGTTTATTTTTAGATTTTAAATAAAGATTAAACAAACTAATATTAGCTTTGCTCTAACAGGTAGAAAGCGAGAGTAGATTGCATGATTATATGATCAGGACATGTGTCCCTTCTATAACTCACAACTTCTTCGCTGACGATGCATTTTTATTTTGCAGGGCCCAGGTGAAGGAAGCGACAATGGATTAATCTATTCTCAAGATATATGAAGAAGCCTCAAGCTAGAAAGTGAATTTTTAGAAGTCATGCATAAGACACAATGCAAATACTTATGTTGAATGCGGGCAACCATTCACCTATTCTAGGTATGAATGAGTCTAGATACCAATGATGTATATCCATGACACCATCGTCACACGGGATGGAGTAAAAAGGCTATTTCTGCTCTAATCAAGGAGAGAGTAAGAGCGTAGATTCACGATTGAAACAACAAGTTGTTATCAAGGGCTATGTAGGAGGTCTTGTGGAAGATGGTAGCTCAGGTGATTCCAAATTATATTATGAGTGTCTATCTTCTCCCTACCATCTTATGCACTGAGCTAGAACACATACTTAACTCCTTTTGGTGGGGCTCCAAGGGACATAGCAGAAGATTTATCCATTGACTCTCAAAGACTAAATTGTGCGTTTGTAAAGCTTAGGGTAGGCTTGGATTCAGAAGGTTTTATGATCACAATTGAGTGGTATTAGCTAAACAAGGGCGGCGATTGTTGACTGTGTTGACTTCCTTGTTTGCCTAAGTGTTCAAGGCTAGATACTTTCCCCACACATCATTTTTGAAAAAACATAGGGTTTCTTGACTAAGTTATGTGGGGCGGGGGTATTGTTCAATGTACAACTTATCATTGAGATGGGTTATTACTAGCAAGTTGGCGTCGGGGACAGATGATACAACTCTTCAAGGATCCATGGGTACTTAACATGTAAAAAGATGATGAATCTACTCAATATACATGAAGAGAAATTCTAGCTATTCTTCTCGACTTAAGGCAAAGGGAGGTAAATTGGGTTGAGTCTTGAATATTGCAAGGGTACTTTCGTAGTCAAAAGTGTGTACTAGGTGCTCCAACTTATGTCATTACTGGACTCCAACCAAATTCTATGGAATCATATTTGGCTTGCAAGGATACCTTCTAAAATTAAACATCTTGTTTGGCGAGCAACTTCATTTTTCCTGCCAACCCTAGCATAACTATTGATCAAGCCAATCTTATATGACGATCAATGCTCAATATGTGGTCTAGCTAGAGAAACAATGGAGCATATTCTGCTGACTTTTCTGATGGTTTAATAATGTTGGCCATTGAGAGTGATAACAGTTATAGTTCCTCCATGCATGGTGTTTATGGATTGGTTCTCCCAATAATACAACAAATCTAGTGTGGCTATATGACAATGATTGATAATGGGTTGTTGGGGTATTTGGAAGGCTCGCAATGACATACTATGGAAGTGTAAAAGTTCTAACCCACCTGGTATCCTTGCGATGTGCGGTGTAGTGGTCAACCAATGGTCGATAATGTTAACACTCCAAATATAGAAGCTAGGCATAATCGAGAGGGTAGTACATCTCGATGGGTGAAACAGGACCATGGACAATTAAAACTCAATTGTGTTGCCGCAATTTTCTCTCACATTGGTAGTATTGGTGCACGACTATGAAGGCGCAATGGCGACTGCAATGTGCATGGAAGTGACTACCAAGGAGGTCCACATCAATAATTGCTAAGGCTTCAACAAAGCCCTTTGTTGGATCAAGGCTAAAGGTTTTTTTGCAGTCTAACTAGAGCCCAATGTGTTGAGTATTTTCTAGGCCATCAGCTCTAGCAAAGGTGATGATTGCTATTTGAGTTTAGTTGTGGACAACTGTATCTCTCTCCTTCAAGAGATAAGTGGTGTTTCTATGGACTATGTTGAAAGGTCTACTAATTATGTAGCTCACTTTGTTGCCAAGTTTTGTAGTGAAGTGTTAACTTATGTGGAATAGGTTTACTCCCTCCCTCATTTAATGCAGAGTAATGCTATATATCAGTGAATAGATTTCACGAAATTTTGACATAAATGTTAACTCCCCAGCTCTGAGATTCAGTTTCTAGGTCTGGAGTTATATATATATATATATATTAAACATAAACATAAAGTTCAACTGAAATTACAAACATGAGAGTTGATATTTTATTTTTCTTTTTGATTCAATGGTTGAAATTGATTTTGTGGTTTGTGTACCCGATGAGTACTTGTTCTAAGTTTTATTGTATTGTTATGTTTTAACAAATTTTTATATCTAAATATCCTAAATTAGTTTATAATTATAAATTTTATCATATGTTTTTCCTCTCTCAACCCTCTCCACTAATTTTCCTACTAATCAAAAATTGTGGCCAAGAACAATCCCAACCAAGCTTTAGCATCTCCTTTCATAACCCAACAATTTCATCACTAATTTTAGCACCAAAACCATTCCTTAACTTCTCCGACCAAAGAAATCCCTCACCCTTTTTAAACTTTAAAAATCATATATATACAAACCCCATTCTCACTAAACCATCCATGGAATTATTATTATAAATAAATAAACAAAAAATTTTAAAAAATTAAAACAAAATCATGGAGAAAATTACATTATTACCCTTGCTTCTTCTAATAGCCACCATCTCCTCCACCACCTCCGCCACCTTCAACATCACCGAGATCCTCCTCAAAGTACCCGGACCCTCTCCTTCAATGACCTCCTCTCCGTCACCGGCGTCGCTGATCAAATCAACTCCCGCCAATCCATAACTCATCCTAGCCGTCGATGACTCCGGCATTGACGCAGTCTCCGCCGCCCTGTCGACGTCGTCAAACGCGATTCTCTCCGTCCATGTAATCCTCGGCTACTTCGACGCCGCCAAGCTCGAGAAACTTTCCGGCAAAACCCACTATCCTCACCACTCTTTTTTCAATCCAGCGGCATTGCCGCCAACAAAGCTCGGCTTCCTCAACGTCACCGACATGGAAGACGAGCCTGTCAGCTTCGGCTCCGCCGTCCCCGGCGCCGGAATCTGGTGCCAATCTCGTCAAAGAAGTCTTCACCAAACCTTACGACCTTTCCATTCTTCAAGTCAGTGACATCATCGTCCCTCCCGGCATCGAAAAACCTCCAATCTTCTTCTCCGACCAACTCTCCGGCCACCCTCCTCCCAACTCCGCCACCACCACCACCACCACGACCACCACCACCGCATCTCCACCCACCAATGCACCATCATCCAAGATAGGAACCACCACCACCACCACCGCACCTCCACCACCAATGCACCACCACCGAAGACGGCGACCACCACCACCACCACCGCCTCCGGCCGCCGCATCTCCACCGGCCAATGCACCGCCACCAAAGACCGGAACCACCACCACCACTGCTGCACCGACCAAGTCTAGCAGCCAGGCAGCTGCACCGACAAAGTCGACATCAGGAACTCCATCATCCAAATCTGCTCCGGCGCCAACAAAAACATCTCCGGCACCGGCGAAGTCTGCCGCTGCACCCACCACCACCACCTCACCGGCGCCATCCTCCGGCGACAGTACTGCATTGACTCCTTCTAGCAACACTGCCGCATCACCAACAAGTGAAGCTACATCTTCCGACCACCACCGACATCGCCGGTGGGCCCACTTTTTGAGGCAAGTTCACCTGGCCCTGCCACTGATACATTCCGGCGCCGGCCCGGTTGGTGGCTGGAGCAAGCTTAGCCGGAAGCTAGTGACCTTCTTTGCTGCATTCTGAGCATGAGTTTGTATTAATTATTATGCTTGTTTTTAGGATTTGGTCTCCATGGAATCCAATTTATGAGCTCTAATGAACATTAAAAATTTTCATTATTTTTAATAATTTATGTTTTTAAATGTTTGAATTTAAATCAGATATGAAAACTATTATCACATTGACTAAGTGAAAATTAGGACTTTTCTTATTTATATATCTCTTTTACTTTTCGAATTTTACGGTTATATGTCTCCCTCTCACAAATACAGCATATTTAGTGATAGTTAAGAACATGTGTATTTTTATTAATTGCATAGTTGTGCTTACATATAGACCCGCATCTATAAATTCATTATTAGCTGATTGAAATGGGATTTGAAGGTCGCCGCTTTTAAATCATCAAGGCTGTAGTGCCAGGCTACGTAAACTTTTGTCGATATTGGGCTCTATTTGAATAATTTTATTTAATTTAAATAAATTAAAAAATAAATAAAATTACTATCATCTTACGAACTACCGAGTTTTACAATAGATCGGATTACTAAAACCAATTTGATTTCAAATTAATTAAATACCTACAAATTCAAATCAAAACCAAACTAAATGAACTAAGCTGACTTGATGAGATTTATTTCGATGAATATAATTAAAAATCGCACTTAATCAAAAGCAATCAGTTGTGGTTGACTTTTCTAAGTCCAAATTTCTCATTGAAACTATGATTGACTTCTTAAAATTATTTACCCCACTATATATTAACTATATCACAAATAAAAAATTACCTAATAAACATAATAATCTTTATAAATCAATAATTGAAAAGTAAAAAAAAGTTTTTTAAAAGAAAGTCTAAAAATTAACTGAGAGTTGAGTTGAAGTTAGTGGTTTGACCGGTCGGGCGTTATCGATGAAGATGCATAGCTTAAAAAGCCACACCAAAAAAACGCACCCGAAAATTCCACCCAAAATCGCGACATTTCTAACACGTGGCATAACACACTATGGGACCCACAAAGATCGAGTGACCTTTTAAAAAGGTCCTTTTTTGAGTTCTTTACGATAAGAATCCA